>NC_141035.1:41282500-41355000 GCF_052040795.2 Danio rerio
CCAAAATGGTGAAAAGCCTTAGAGTAACGATTGATGACCAACTAAACTTCTCTGACCACATTTCTAGAACTGCTCGATCGTGCAGATTCGCACTCTATAACATCAGAAAGATCCGACCCTTCTTATCTGAACATGCAGCTCAACTCCTTGTTCAAGCTCTTGTTCTCTCCAAACTGGATTACTGCAACTCTCTACTAGCTGGGCTTCCAGCTAACTCTATCAAGCCTCTTCAACTGCTCCAGAATGCAGCAGCACGAGTGGTCTTCAATGAACCTAAACGAGCACATGTCACTCCGCTGCTAGTCCGTTTGCACTGGCTGCCAGTTGCTGCTCGCATCAAATTCAAAGCTCTGATGTTTGCCTACAAAGTGACTTCTGGCCTTGCTCCTTCTTATCTGCTCTCGCTTCTGCAGATCTATGTGCCCTCCAGAAACTTGCGTTCTGTGAATGAACGTCGCCTCGTGGTTCCATCCCAAAGAGGGAAGAAATCACTTTCGCGAACGCTCACGCTCAATCTGCCCAGTTGGTGGAATGAACTCCCTAACTGCATCAGAACAGCAGAGTCACTCGCTACTTTCAAGAAACGACTAAAAGCTCAACTATTTAGTCTCCACTTCACTTCCTAATCTGCAATTGCCTCTATAAATATCATACTAACTGTACCCAAAAAAATAAAAAATAAATAAATAAATACTAATACTACTAATACTTCCCTTCTTAGACTTTACAGACCTGAAACTTGCCTATAGCACTTATTCATTGTTGCTCTTAGTTGTGTAAATTGCTTCCTTGTCCTCATTTGTAAGTCGCTTTGGATAAAAGCGTCTGCTAAATGACTAAATGTAAATGTAAATGTAAAAATTGTGAATTGTGCTATTATGTTCGGACCCTTTAGTAACTGTACTTATCACAATGGTGTGGCACCAAAAAGGTGTTGCTAAACTCACTGCTGAGGACTTTTGGTTTACAGAAAACTGTCAGTTGCTCATGCAATAAGACAAGGACAACACAAGAAGCTACATTTTTAAATACCCTGCCAAAACATGACACTGTTATAATACATGTGACAGCATGCACCAATGAGCCATGCTCAAACAAAGCTTGTCTCTTCTTGTGACAAACACCCACATGCCAAGAAGCAAGAACAGATAATTTAATACTCTACACGCTCATGTCAAATCTAAACTTTTTTTTTATTAGAAAGGTACTTTGGGGAACCAGAAATTTTCCTATATGGCATCACTGTGAAAATAAAATAACCTTTACTTTTAAGCTCCAATGAAAATAAAACAGAGCATCTCGCTGTCACTAAATGTCCCAAAACGAAGTCATTTTGTAAGTCTCATTGAAGGACAGGCACAGTTCCTCTTATCGGCTTGCAAATACAAGCATAAAGCTCATCTCGGAGCCCGTCATGGCACTCAGAGCAGGATGTTTACATGTTTACCGTTGGCATAATTTTGTTTACCTTGACATTCCCTCAGACAGCTTGGAAGACAGGCTTCATTTGAGAGGAGGGAGATGGAGGACAAGAGAGATTGAAGGAGGAAGTGAAGCTTCTCTAATGGACTGCACATCTGCCGAGAGCCGTCCTTCCATGCTGACTGCAAAAAATATAAAAAAAAAACCCCTACATCGTCCCCCCCAGGACATTAGATTCAGAGACGAACCCCAGCCGGTTGTGCCAGTCCGGGCCCGTAAACGACTGATGTGCACCTTCATCAGTGGCCGGTAATGAGTGCGTGCCCTCAACTTAATTACCGTCACAGTTGGGGAAAGCTGTATCAATTGGTAAAATCACTGGTACATATTTGGTTATGGATACAAATGTGCAGCACATGTTTGTTTGTTGAAGGCTGTAAACAGACAAATTAGGCTATTAGCCTGCGTGGAGGTTTTGATAAATCATCGTCATTTTCTTTTTGGGGAGACTAAGGTGGTGATGAAGTATCTGGCGAGAATGGTGAAGCCGAGGCGGGGACGAGATATCAGAAATCTCCTTTTTTTCCTAGTCTCGCCTCCCCTGTCCGAATCGAACATTAGTTACTTAAATGGAGTTTTGGCCTTGTAATCTCTCCCGCTTGAAACGCGAAATGGCTCTGCTGCCAGATATTGGGTTTATCAGCACTCTTTAAAGTTACAGTACATAACTTCTGCCGCCACCAGGCAGCAATAAACATTGTTAAACTGTTAGCACTGTCCCATATATTTTAATGACAAGACCATATGCTCTCGAGCACATAGCTTTGTTGTTTGCCGCATAGCTAATTCCTGAGATTTAAGTGATGCTTTTTCGCTGGTTGTACAGGTTGTGCTTAAATAAATCTAGCTTTTATTTACCATGTCCAGCTGCTGTATTTCTGAAGAATTGAGTTTTTGTAGAATATATTACTCCGTTTTTGAGATTTTTATTCTTTGAAAGAAGTCTTTTTTGCTCACTATTGCTTACTTAAAGGTACAGTATGCAATTTCACATTAAAACACTCAACAAACACTAGAACAGTGTTATATATTTTTTATCATTTTAAAATTCAGAGAATTGAGCCATTTGAACCACATGATATGGACCATGTCCTTTGTGTTCATACAAATAATGTCACACAGCCTTGATTTCTGATTTGGCTTTATAGAAAACAGCAAAAAAGTAAGAACACTACACTGGAAAAAAAAAATATTCAGAGATGATTCCTTGGATTTACTCAATTCCTTTACGTTAAGTGGTTGTAAAAAATGTATTTGTGTTGAATTTAAACAAACAAATTAGTTGAACATTATTTAACTTAATTTGATTGTTTAAATTCAACACAAATACAATGTTTGCAACAGTTCTACATGCAACACTTTTTTCAGTGTATATTATGTTGTGTGTTTTATTAGACTACACAGAACAGCATTATAACAGAACTCTATATTCTATTTGTGAAGTTTCACAAACAAATTTCGGGAGGAGCACGTGATATGATTGACTACAGCTGATCCTTATCGCTAATCATTAGCTAGCCTATCAGATCATTCTAAAACTACTATAAATATTCTGCCTAAACTTCATTCCCTAGCTGCGCCTCAAATGGGACACTATACACTATGCACTCATGCACTATGTACTTATGCACTTACACAGTCAACAGCATAGTGTATGTATGTAGTGTTTTCCCAAACGGAGCACTAATGTTTTTATACTAAGTGGAAGTTCAGCCCGTTTCCCTGATGACATTTGACGGTCTCCAAATCAGTGAAATAAATGACCAAAGTATCAAATAATACCTGCCGTGTGTATAACCGCATTCACCATCAGGAGGCGCTTTAATCACTCTTGTAGGAGAATTTTGCTTTTACCATCCTAAATAAATGAAGTTATCCAACATGTGCGCCCAATAGCTCCGCCCCGTCCACTAATTGAGCAAAGCTGCAACTGTTGAATGCGTGAAGTGTCCATCATTACACACTTCATTTAACCGGCTGAATGAGTGCATCATCCGGGTAATTAAAGTGCACTTATTATTTTCTGAGTTT
The DNA here is from genome assembly GCF_052040795.2 of Danio rerio. Taxonomy (NCBI): domain Eukaryota; kingdom Metazoa; phylum Chordata; class Actinopteri; order Cypriniformes; family Danionidae; genus Danio; species Danio rerio. The sequence continues at coordinate 41,286,014 of NC_141035.1, forward strand.
TCAGTGTAAACACACTACTTACACTATTTATACTACAAAATGGCGTAGAATAGTGCATAAGTATGCGATTTGGGACGCAGCTCTATTCTTCGTTTTTGGGCCCCCCCCCAGCTATCCTTCCTTTCTCCTTCCTTCCCATTCTATGATTGGGCGACATTACAGCTCAGTGGCTATCGCTGCATGAGGGCCAAAGGTTTAAGTTCTATTTGAGCCAGTCAGCACTCTCTGCATGGAGTTTGCATGTTCTCCCTGTGTTCGTGTGAGTTTTCCCCAGGTACTCCGGTTTCCTTCCACAATCTAATAACGTGCACATCAACAAATTGTAATAACAGTCACAAGCAATTAACACATACATACTGAATCAATCAGAACCACCATAGTAGCCAAAGTATAAACGGGGACTCTCGAGAAATACCTGACCTCGTATCCCTCCTAATGCTCTTTGACCAGGCTGGAACCTTGGGCTCATCTATCTCTGAGCTCAGGGTTCTCTCCCGGCACAGCATTCCAAACCTGCTATTATAGTCGAGCATTATTTAAGTGTGAACTCTTAAAAGTATGATAAAACAGTGCTGCTTCTTTTCCACATGATCATGACTACAAAAACCGGAAGTGGTCAGTTGTGGCATAATAAAAGCTCTGCTGCTTTAATGCCATGAAATGTTTTTTTAGATGGCTTTTCTTACTCTTTCATATTACCATGATAAGGGGTCGATCACGCAGAACAAGATTTTTCGTTCTGAGAAGGCAAGGAGCTCCGCACATTTTTTATTTTATTTTTTGACGACATGAAAAAAAGAAGTGCATTGCTCTTTTTATGTCATTAGACAACCACTAAATCAGCTGTACATTGTGCGTAAACACTTTTGCTGATATTGTTAAGGGGGTCGCACACCGGGTGCATTGCTCGGCAAAGTGCCATGCATTTTAGAATTCTAAACAGATTTATATCAGTGCAAGCACACCGGCGCTGCAAGTAAGTTGCTGTCTGTGGCGCTCAGCTATGACTCAGGACACTGTTCATGTTTCTGCTGTGCCACGGAGCACCATCTTAATAGTTTTATTTTAAATAACACGCAAATGTGTGCGTCTGGCGTGTGAGCCTTTCAACCGAGTGGCCCATCAGGTGTGCGACAAATAACCCCCCCCCCCCCCCCCCACCCCTTTAGAATTACCATTGTAAATAGTAATATTGTGATATTCACGATTTGTGACGTCATACAGGCCCGGATAACTCAAAACAGTGATAAATGAAAGCTGAAGACTGAGGTGTCGCGTCATTCATAATAATTATCTCTTCAGCCTATAACAACCAAGCAAGCCATGTCTATAAGCTCATCTAAACAATCTGTTTCGCTGTATTCAAGTGACGTTGCGGAAGTTTCCCTCCATGCTCCCCATCACCACCACCACCAGGTTGGCCTCGTCTCCACTCAGGGGGTTGGCTTCGCCCTGCCTTCATCTTCAGGCAGGATCTGCCAGCTCATCCAGAGTTCTGCACTTTAGACTTGGCTTACGCCAAAGAACTTTATGAAGGGACCGTAACGAACTCTCATTCATGCAAACAATTCAGAATAAATATTCAAACGTTTATCTGCCTCCATGAGTCTTTCTGGTAGAACTAGTCTTGATAACACAAACACGGCTGTCAGCTCAACGGAAAACCACCCTCTGGTTTTATTTGATTTGAGAATGAAAAAGATTCCACCAACCTAGTGCAATCTTTTACAGCTTAGAGTTTCATTTCAACTGCAGGCGCACATAGCAGAATGGCAAAAACACAAGGCACGGCAGGTGGATAAAACGCAAGGTACTCAGGACACATAAGCACACATCACATGTATCCATTAGTGAACCATTTTAAAAAGGCGCCTCTCATGCTAAGAGTGCATTCGCTGTGATCAAGGCGTAATAAGTGTTGAATACTGTAGCTCATCCATGAACATGCCTTCTGCGGGACTCTTGTAGGATGTAATGAAGATGACTTCCATGATTCCAATGTTGTCATCAAACTACACCTTGTTTGTTTTGAATACATGCCCTCTAGTGGCAGACATTACATACTGTGTCTTTAAGCTCAGTTAAAATAAGATATGCATATATTTTTAAATGCATTATCTATTTTTAATGTAATGTATTCCTATGATCAACAAAATTATTCTAATAAACACGATTTGTTCTTAAAGAAGGATTATAATTGTCCTGCCCTAATGTTTCCCCTGAAAACTGATGCGTTGTTTTCTAGGAGTTCTTAGCAAACCAAATGTTTTTAAAACAGCAAATCTTAAATGGTAAATTATGAAATAATGTGTCCTTGCATAAGTCAGTTGGCACATTTGAACAATTAACACCACGGTGCTCAGCAGAAGTGTCAGATCAGTTGATACAGTAAGTGGGAGGGATAGTGTGGGTGCAGAAGTCAATCAGTTAGCAGTAGGCTACCGGCTAACAGCTCAGCTCTGCCAGATGGAGTGTTTTCTGGCTTCACCTGGGTAAACACATTTGCTGTGAAGCCCCTTGGAGACATGACTGGCATGGTAGAATAAAAAAAAAAATCCTGGCTTTTGATTGTTTTCTTTGTTTGTAAGGGGTGGAATATCAGGGGAACCGAATATCATAGACTTTGGAGAGAATTCTTTTTAACTGGGCCAGCAAACAGCCACGGACCTACAGCACACCCTATCGCTTTATCTCTCATTCTGTCTTTAGTTTTATCTGCCATTAATCACTGTAACTGAGTATCGTTCTATCTATATGTTGGACTATCTATTGTTCTACTGTTGTTTAAGGCTGAACAGTGTACTGGTACTGGGATTATCTTATATCCAGATTGCACAATATCACAAATTTGGTACTTCATAAGGCCCGTGCACACTGAGACGTTTTTGCTCGCGCTTTCCATCGACGTTTAACGCCTTGTGACTAAATAAAGGGCGTCAATGTGATCGTGCACACCAACACGCAAAACGCCAGGCGCAAAAGCGTCATTTTTAAATAAACGCCTCATGCTCGTTTTTTCCTTCTCCACCAATCAGATTGGCACTTTTGTTCACGTGCACAGAGCTGCTGAAGTTATAGTAAACTGCACTTGGAGGCGCTCAAGCGCAAAACTGTCATTGCGAGCACACATTGAAGAAGATGCTCAGTGGGGATATGAACGTGGTGCAGCTTATTGCTCTGCTGTACACTAATCATTTCTTCATCGCTAGAGCTGGAGATGCTGCTTAAACCATCTATGCTTGTTCGATTCACCAGTAACTTTAACAGGTGTTTGAACTTCCTCTCCTCCTCTTCTTCTGTGTTATAAGAGGGTGTCAGAAGCTTAAAGTTGTGTAGCGCCATTCAACATCAAGGAGTTATTTTGCATACTCTTCAGCTTGACGCCAGTGAAAAGCGATTAGGTTTGAATATGGAAAAACGTCTCATAGAATACTGACGATAAACACGAACGAAAAGCGTCCCTGTGTGTAGGAGCCTATAGCCTGCCTCTTTGGAGTTAACCACAGTATGCTCCATCCATCCATCCATCCAAGTTTTTTTCATTTCATCCATCCCTTCTTTCAAAAACTGATCTTTATTTTTTTCTATCTGTCTGTCCATCTTTTAAAAAAATTGTTCTTTCATTTTATCCATCCATCCATCCATCCATCCATCCATCCATACATTCGTCTTTTAAAAAATGTTCTTTAATTTCTTCCATCCATCCGTCTGTCCATCTTTCAAAAAAATTGTTCTTTAATTTCTTCCATCCATCCGTCTGTCCATCTTTCAAAAAAATTGTTCTTTCATTGTATCTATCGATCCATCCATTCGTCTTTTAACAATTTTTTCATTTTATCCATCCGTCCATCTTTCAAAAACTATTCATTCATTTCATCCATCCATCAATCTGTCTTTCAACAATTATTTCATTTCATCCATCCATCTGTCCGTCTTTCAAAATTTTTTCTTAAATTTCTTCCATCCACCCTTCCAAAAAAATGTTTTCATTTTATCCATCTATCCATCCATCCATTAGTCTTTTAACAATTATTACATTTCATCTATCTGTCCATCTTTCAGAACTTACTTTTTCATTTCATCTGTCTGTCCATCCGTCTTTCAAAACTTTTAATTTCATTTTATCTTTCAAAAATTGTTTTTCATTTCATTCATTTATCTATCCATCCATCCATCCATCCATCCGTCCATCTATCCGTCTTCCCAAAAATTTTATTTTATTTATCCATCTGTCCATCCATTACTCTATTCCAATTGTGTACATCTACCTGCCTTTATCTGTCTGTCTGTCTGTCTGTCTGTCTGTCTGTCTGTCTGTCTGTCTGTCTGTCCGTCCGTCCATCCCTCCGTCCAGTTTTTGAAAGATGGATGGATAAATAAAATGAAAAAATTGTTGAAAGACGAATAGATGGATAAAATGAAAGAACAATTTCTTTGAAAGATGGACAGACGGATGGATGGAAGAAATTAAAGAACAATTTTTAAAAGACGAATGTATGGATGGATGAAATGAAAGAACAATTTTTGAAAGATGGACAGACTGATAGAAAAAAATAAAGAACAGTTTTTAAAAGATGAACGGATGGATGAAATGAAAAAAAAATTGGATGGATGGATGGATGGATGGAGCATACTGTGGTAAACTCCAAAACAGTAGCCTATAGGCTCCTACAAACAGGGACACTTTTCGTTCTTGTTTATCGTCAGCGTTTTACGAGAAGTTTTTCCATATTCAAACCCAATCGCTTTTCACTGGCGTCAAGCTGAAGAGTATGCAAAATCACTCCTTGATGTTGAATGGCATCCGTCCGTCCATCCGTCCGCTCTAATTATGATTCTGTCATTCTAAACATGTTCTACCATTCCATTTCGATTTCTCTGTTGTTCTGCAGCTCTTTCTGTTTGTCATTCTATTCTTCAGATTAAATCCTGCAGCTTTCTAAAAAGCTTTGCATTTTGCTCTTATTTCCCCCTATCAGTTTTGAGAGATATCTAAACAGAGCTGCACATAGAAGATCTACTGAGTGTGCCCTGGATGCAGCTCTGACCAAAGAGAGTTCTGCTGTTGTAGTTGTGACAGCAGATTGCTCTGGCCCTCGTCGCAGAGAACTGCTGCGTGTGGAGTCCAGACATGTTCTCTGCCTTTTTTTAATTGGCCTGAATCGCAGCTTGGACATTGCACAGGGCCATACGCAGTGGAGCAAATGTGCTGACAATGAACGTGTGTATGTGTGTGTATCTGTTGAAGCCAGCCTGTTCCTTATTGGACATGCTTGCCAATGGGGGGATAGCTCTTCTCTCCACTGTCTCTCTGTCACAGCCTGATACAAGTGATCTGGCTGTGGGTTTAAGGACAGAATTTCACCCACATCCACTATTTTTGTTAGCTTCCAGACCCTCATGTCCACACACACACATATTCTTTGGGGAGACCATCATAATAATGGCCTCCATATGCTGTGAAGCTGTGTTTCGGTGAGAAGCTGCAGTGTGGTGATAAAGGCTTGTAAGAGGGTTGGGATGTGCTAAAACTATAACAATCACACAACGCTTCATTACTTTCCTTCACCGCGCTGACTTTCTGAGGCCGACGTTATGCTCTTCACATTCTGGCTAAATTACCCAAAGGCACTGTAAAAGTTACTTCGCTAAAGTTTTTCCTCAGGTGTCTTGACATTCTCGGTTTATCTTGACCACCGGAGTAAAAATTAAAAAAAATTAAATAAATAAGTGAAGAGTGTGTGATTTTCATTGTTCATTAGTTAGCTAATTATGACTCCAACTGTCCTGCTCCTCAGGGAGACGCTGTATTGACCGAGAGGTTGAGTCTCCAGCTGCTGTTTGATAGCAAATATCCATCTTTCTCCAAAATCTCATTAAACCGGGCATATTTGTGTAACCGCAGTTCACTTCCAGGGTACATAATGTTTCCTCTCTCTTATATTGGTGGAGAAACTTTTTTTTCTTAGTAGTATTGTCGAGATGTCGACATATCACACCAGGCATGACACAGCAAGTTGCAAGCGTCATGTAATTTTTGTGTTCATCTTGACAGCAGAATTGATATCATGAAGTGACAGAGCTGACAGCAGAGTTTTAGCTGGTTCCTTCAGTATTCTGTATTCATTCATTCATTCATTCATTCATTCATTCATTCATTCATTCATTCATACAACTTTTAACTAATCTATTTGTATCCATTTATAATTCTGTGTGTCAAACCCATTGTTCTATTTATCTCTCCATCCATCTGTCCTCCCTGCCTCTGTTGGATGGATCATCCATGTAAAGTGTAAATTTCCACAATTTTTATATTCTTTTGACAACAAAAAATACTTTTGAAGTGACAACATATAGCAGGGTTTGAGTTAAATCATTGGTGCTCCCACAGTAATGTGTGGATATACCCACAATATATAGGAATATTAGATTAAATTGGATTAGATTAGATTCAACTTTATTGTCATTACACATGTAAAAATACAATGCAACAAAATGCAGATTAGGTCTAACCAGCAGTACAATAACAGCAAGTGCAGGATACAGGTATAAGTTATAAAGTGCAGTTATAGAAAAACTATGGTGATATTTACAGATGGATGTACTATTAACAACATTATATACAGGTTGCATTATGAACAGTGTAATGAAGTTCACGGCCCTTTGGCCGCCGGGAAGAAAGAGGCGGAGAACCGTCGCAGTTTTAAAATATTTATTTATAACATGAACGCTCCTCACGGAGACTGCCGTCTAAACCAAAACAAACGGACGGCAGCTCCTCACGGAGACTGCTGTCAAACTGAAAGCAAAAGTAAAATATGTCCCGGTCCTCTCTCGGCTTCCTCTGCCATCGTCCCTCCTCTAATAGTCCAGAGCTCCTTCCGTAGGATTCGAGACCGGCGCGCACCACAGATGCATCCACTTACACGCGGCCTCATTCCGTTCCCATGGCTCTCGGCCACGCCCCCTCACCACAAACAGAGATTTACAATAGATGAATACATGTACAGATTGATATTAATAATCAGTAGTGTGCATATAAATAAACATGATTACAAATGTATATGTACAGTGGATGTGTGCATAATGTGCAGTGGGTATGTACAGTTCAAATAAGTAAATCAGTGTAATGTAGTGCAATGAATATGTGTAAGTTGCCAATGTCAATGTCACACCAATATGGGTGTGAATATGGGATTATTCATTTAATTTCATTTTCCTTCGGCTTAGTTGCCTGTTTATCAGAGGTCGCCACAGCGGAATGAACCGCCAACTATTCTGGCATATGTTTTATGCAGCGAATGCCCTTCCAGCTGCAACCAAGTACTTGGGAACACCCATACACTTTCACATTCACAAACATTCTCTACGGCCTATTTTGTTTACCCAATTTATGCATGTCTTTGGACTGTGGTGGAAACCGGACCCCCAGAGGAAACCCACGCCAACATGCGGAGAACACACAAACTCTATACAAATACCAGCTGACCCAGCCAGGACTTGAATCAGTGACCTTCTTGCTGTAGGCAACAGTGCTAATCACTGAACCACTGTTCCGCCCCATGTGATTAAATACGATCATTTAATTTATTATAGTTACTTTTTTAAATGGAAGTAAATTAAAATTAGAAATGTAGAAATTAGAAAAGTGAAAACCTTAAGTTTGTATGTATATACTTTCATATATTAAGTAACAAAAACACATTTTATAATAAAAACAGCAAAACAATTTTCATTACCGTTAATGAAAGAAAAAAGATTTTGAGCAGCAGATCAGGATATCAGAATATATAAGAATTTAAAATAAAGACTGGATTAATGTCTGCTTCATAATACTATTTTTTAAAATTACATTATTGTTTCACAAATCTACATCAAATTTGAGAAACAAAAATGAATTTAGCCAATATATTTTTTCATTCTATCCATCCAGCCACTCACCAAATATTGGGCCTATCTTTTAGGCTTTAGTTTTTTCAAATATAGACTAGGCATGGGACGATAACCGGTTTCAAGGTTGACCGTGGTTTGGAAAATTCAAGGTAAAAAAACGCAAAAATGTTTAATATAGCGTTTCTAAGGTATATGTTAAGATTTTTTAAGTAGTATTTAATGTGTTGTAAAGAAATCTGTGTTTTTTTTAAGCTAATAAAGATAGTAGAAGTCAATGGTTTATTTTAATTGTGACTGTCAGTTATGTGCCTGACATGCTTACTGTTCCCAAATTAAAAATGTTTATATAATCTATTGTGTTAAATGGGGAAAAATGTGTTGTTTTTTACTAAAACAATTTGAAAGAAGTTATTTTACAGCAGTAACAGGGTTTCCGCGGGGTCTTAAAATGTCTTTGAAACTTTTAGGCCTTAAAGTCTTAAATTCACTGACATATTGTGTTGTAAGTGTTAAATTGTTTTAAACAGGTCTTAATTTATCTTTGTCCAAATAAAACTACTCAATTTTGCTGATATCAATCTAATGACCAACAACACATCTCAATAAAACCTTATTTATATTAAAACATTTTTATTGCAAAGAGCATAACAGCTGTTAGACATTTTACTGCAGATTCCTCAACATTAATTCCCTAATCAGGGGATAAAAACTAAAAACAATTACACGATTCCTCATGATAATACAGGGCCATTAGAAAAAATCTTAACCTTGTATAAGTCTAAAATTTCATTCTTTATGGTCTTAAAGGGGTCTTAAAAAGTCTTAAATTCGACTTGATTAAACCTGCAGAAACGCTAAGTAAACACAATACTGTGATACCTGAAACTATGATCTTTTTATTTAAGCTTATCATACCATCAGAAACTTATACCGGCCCATGCCTAATGTAGACCACAACCTCATTCAGTTTATCTTTTTTGTTGACAAACAGAAAAACAGATAATAATAAACTCTGAAGAGTGAAGTGTGATGAGATGAACCTATTAACAGAATCTGTGGAGCAGCACAGTATTGATGCTAGCATTAACATCCCAATCAACCTTTCATCCTATGAAAACAGCCAGTTCAGGACCTGCTTAAGCCAAAATCTTAACAGCAAGATTGTAATTGTAGTTATTAGCTTGTTGCCTAGCCAATATTCTTTCCCAATCAAATCCAGCTGTGAAATTGAATCAATCCTTTCTCAAAAAAAAAAAAACAAACAAACAAAAAAAAAAAAAAAACAGAGTAAATCTATAGCCGGATTAGCCTAAAAATGTCACAATGTCTGATTTGTTCTCTCAAAGGACCTTCACAATCTGGGTTTAAATAGATCTGTATTTGTGCACAATTTGATTAGAGTGCTGATAAATGATGGGTAATTCTGTCAGCAAATGAGCTTTACTACAGTTTAGGGATCCAAGATAGCCTCTGAAGTCACTAAAAAACACTTTTGTAGTCCATATCTGTGTATTTGCTATCAAAAATGAATGAGAAATATAATACTTATATTTTTGTGATCTCATTTAAAATAAATTTGAGAATATATTTAATTATCATCACATACTGTAAAGGCAAACCCACCTGTGAAATGTTAGTTATTTTTGTCTTATTTAAGTTTAGGTGGAATCAAATTAGAATTTTTAAAAGCAATTTTAGGGTCAATATTATTGGCTCCTTTACGAAATTATTATTATTTTTTTTGATTGTCAACAGAATCAACCACTGTTGTCAAGTAACTTGCCTGATTAGATTAACTTGTCAACCTTTACTTATAATCTTTAAATGTATTGTATGTACTGTAAGTGTTTGACTCTTCTAAAGCATAAAAATACCATCATATGTTTGCAGATGTTCAATAAACATGCAAAGTGAACATACTTGTTTATCTGAAAAACAATGCTGAAGTCAGATATTCTGCCTTAAAAATGTGCATTACATGTCAGAACAGCTGTCTTTGTTTTGGTTATTTAACCCGCTCAATGCCACTTTAGCCAATTATATTTCAGCACCCCGGTTGCCTTGGTAGAAAACCTGCGTATTTCAGTCATTCTGTCATGTAGGCTCTCAAAGTATGCCACCTCCGGTGGACAGTAGCAGCCTCCGAAAGGGGATGCAGATTCAGAGTTTCAAATGAGGTGGTTATTAATTAGCAAATAATATAAATATTATGATCAAACATTAGGTGAGCAGGTTATATTGTAACCCCGTGTCATAACAATACGTTACGTGACGAGATTTGCCGTGATAAGCAACTTGCACCAGACGAAACACGACAAATTTAAATACAGCCAATCAGAACACAGAATAGTGCACTCACTGCACTCCAACAAAATAGTAAAGGTTGTAATCAAAATCATACATATTAAACCTCTTTAACATATTAAATGTATATGCTGAATCACTGATATGTGTTGGCTTGCACTGAGTCAGTTTTAAAGTTCAATTTCAAATGTTTTTATTTTCAAGATCTGAGGTGAACTATCTGCTGCTGCTTTCAGTAGTATTGCAATAAATGACATGAAAAATGGCATTTAAGCTCGCATTATTAGCATTTCACACTGAATAAAGAACATGAGGTGTACCTGAGGAAAACATTGTTAGTTTATCCTGTTGTGCAGCTGAAAGAATTAGATGCCATTTTTTAAAATACACATTTCAGGTGTTGGTTAAAACAAAAAGTATTCTATATTATACATTGCCTACAGCAACCACAACACGTGAGAAGGTAAATGATGTGTGGAGGTGTAAGCGATCGATTCACTCGCATCACAACAGCTAAAATATATACAAGTTCAACCATTTTATTTACTGTGTTTTAGTTACTGTGTTCTGCTGTGACTTGTAATTTTTCTTACCAATTTTTATGTCTGTGTTATATAACTTCCTTTAAGCTGCTTCTGGTCATGATATGTTTACATCTAAATGGTAAAAAGAAATGTGTTCAAGGGATTATATGCAACATCCTTAATTCACTCGCTTAGGTAAGACGAGATCTCCCCTTAAGTACCATACTTAAATGTGTTCAATGCATTATACAACATTAGAATCGATATTCTGTATTGGCCGATCGACATGACAAGAAATCAGTACTCGGTATCTGCTCCAAAAATCCTGATTGGAGCATCCCTAGTTGCTTTTATTTAGAGCATGGTTTAAATCAGCCTTTAGGCTCAATAGTTAGGCACACTTCTGTTGATGTCGTCAATCTGGCAACCTGCGCTTGCGTGTTTTGAACCAGGTGTTGCAAACTTACATACTTCACCTTTAAATTGGACTTTAAGCTGAATTGTGGCATCTTTTAAAATAAGTAGAAAAATAATATGCACTGTCATCATGGCAAATACAAAATAATTAGTTATTAGAATTTAGTTATTAAAACTATTATGTTTAAAAATGTGTTTTGTTCTTGAACAAATCTAAAAATCTGTAACCATTAACTTTCATCGTATGAGAAACAAATACTATTGACGTGAATGCATGGTTATAAGTTTCCAGCTTTCTTCAATGAGATCATTCAGTCTGTAACCAGTGTTTTTGTGAGTAATACCTGACTAAAGATGGACACAGAGTAATTAGAAAGCTCCATTAAACAAGTCTCGGTCACGTGTTAACTGAAGGGGTCTCTGTGGATGTGTCCAGGTGATCTGTTCAGCACACATTTCTTCGCCCCTGGCATGAGTAAAGCTTTAATTTAGTCTCTCTCATCTCCCGCTCGGCCCCCTGGTGGGTCAGCACCACAGGAAAATAGAGAGCCCCTGATACTAGCGCATGAGAAAAGCAAAGTCATCCTTCTCTCGCAGCCCGTGTCTACTATTGCATCAAAATCCACTGAGATCAAATGGATTTCATTTCACATCCCTTTTGTGGAGTTACATGACACCTTCTTAAGGCGTTATCATCACTTAAAGGGGAAGCACATTTAGAGTGACTAACATCACCAAATTAAATTACAGGGGGGAAAAGTAATCCAAACTCAAGCAGACTTAGGTTTTGATAGTTTTTTGTTGTTGTAATTGACACTTTTTATGGAAATCAGCAAATGTTTATTTCTCAAACATATATTTTTATTAAATGTTACTAGTGCAAAATCAAATCAGAATTTAACATTGAGTAGTAAGATAATATCCGTCACACGTATTATTCAAATCCATGTGAAAAAATATAATAAAAATAAATTACATTGTGATAAAAATAAACAAGCAATTAAAACGATACAGACATTAAATACAAAACGATTTTACAAAAAGGCAGATTACATTTCTTTTGTCCAGGCTGAGTCCAACAGACAGGCTTTTAGTCTTAGCATTTTTAGCATATTTGAGCATCTTTGCATCTCAGTGATGTACAAAAAACTTTTTTCCTTTTTTAATATTCATATATACATATTTAATATAAATATTTAATATTATTAATATCAAGGAAAAAAGGGTGTGAACGTACCAGGTTACAAGAGGTTAAAGAATTGTCATCAACAGCGATCATTATTATGATTTTCATTTACCGTTTGTTTCAGTAACTGAAACTGGAATTATTTGTCATCAGAATAACTGAAACTGAAATCAGTTGTCATTGAATTTTACTATACATGATGTTAATTGTTGTCTCTTGCAATGTCACTGTATAGTAATATGAAGGGACAACAAAATGTCATCAAATCATTTATAAACACAAACTAACAATATGTGATTAAAATGTGATTGCAACCTTTATTTTTTCTTGCTGTGTGGGTAATTATTTCATGCCAGAGATTGTGGATTAATTCAATATTAACTTTTTTAAATAATAGTAAATTAGTAAAGTAAATAATATTACAGAAATTACAATATAAATAGACTACATGGGATATATAAAAATAAATTTATATAATATATATATATATATATATATATATATATATATATATATATATATATATATATATATATATAGTAAGAGAAACTAATAATAAATGCATTTGTTACACTGTCAATTAGGCACGGGCATTTTTCAGCCTTATAACCTTGTAGCCCAAGACCGCTTACTCACTGACGCTAAGCAGGGCTGAGCCTGGTCAGTACCTGGATGGAAGACCACATGGGAAAACTAGATTGCTGTTGGAAGTGGTGTTAGTGCGGCCAGCAGGGGGCGCTCAATCTGTGGTCTGTGTGAGTCCTAATGCCCTAGTAAAGTGAAGGGGACACTATACTGTCAGTGAACGGCATCTTTTGGAGGAGATTTTAATCTGAGGTCCTGACTCTTTGTGGTGATTAAAAATCCCATGGCACTTCTTATAAAGAGTAGGGGTGTAACCCTAGTGTCCTGGCCAAATTCCCTCCCTCCATTGCCCCATCCACCGAAGTGGCTCTATGACTGGCTCTCCACTCCACAATAGCCGGTGTGTGACCTTTGTCCTGTGGCTGCCGTCTCATCATCCAAGTTGATGCTACACACTGGTGGTGATGTGAAGAGACCGTCCTCATGATTGTGAAGCACTTTGGTTGACCATTATGATTACTGTTGTAAAATACACTCTTTTTAAATGTCTGGGTAAAAACAAAAACCTTTTTATCCTTTGAACACAATCTATTTTATTTTGAGAAACGTTTAAAATACTTAAGAGCAGTAAACATGTCAGACTAAATAACTCAAACAAATCATTGACTTCTGCTGATCTCATAGTTTTAAAAACACAGATTTCTTTACAATTTAAACGACATCTTTGGATATCTTTTCTGCTGAAGATTTTCAGCTGGAAAAAAAAAAGTAAAAAAAAAAAAAAACTATTCCCACAAATACCGTAGAAACGGTTTTACAGGCTGTTTTAAAACCTTTATTTTTTCCAAATCATGTTATTATTGTAAATGTATTATTATTATTATTATTATTATTATTATTATTATTATTATTATTATTATTATTATTATTATTATTATTATACCTTGAAAACTGTTATCATCCCAGGCCTACTATCAATTCGTTTTTCGCATCAGGAAATGGGTTTGGGGAGAGTAACCTAACAGACTCTTTTTCCTCTTCACCTTTTCTGTTTGTTGTTAAAACTGACAAACATCAAGTTAGCCACATCCAATACCTCAGACAGACCTAATCTGAAAATTTAACTGAAAAAACACAGAAAGAGCATTTTCAGATTTTAATTAAAGAGTACAGAGACAAACACATTTTTTTTTTTCTTAATGACACGCACAGATAAAATGTTCACCACAAAATTATAAGTGTGAGCTAACAAGATGGATATGGTTAGTTTTGATTTCATGTGTGCTTTAAGAGAATAAGGACAATCCTTTTAGAGCAGTGTTTCTCAACTGGGTCGCAGGAACATTTTCAGTGGGTTGTGGAGTGTGTTGTCAAAAAAAAACCAAGTTAAATTTTTTACTTATTTTGCTTATACCTGACTTTTATTTTGAAATGCGTGCGCGACAACCCTACCGTTTGACATGTGAAATTTAATTTAATTACTGCAACAAAAATTGTCGAAGCGCAAGTACGACCTTGAATATGTAAAGTTTGGATATTTATATATTGACGACAAAAAAGACTTAAAGCCTCAAGCAGGTAACACCAGAAGCGCAGCGCCATGCATTTTAGAATTCTAAACATAGGTTTCTATCAGGGTACACACACTGTCGGCGGCGCCCAGTCACGACTCAGGACGCAGTTCAAATTTCAGCCGCGCCACAAAGCGCCATCTGATTAGTTTCATGTTGAATATCATTCGAATGTGCGCATCTGGTGTGCGATAGTTTAAACTGTCATGTGCGTGCCATGTCGCGGCGCCGAGCAGCGCTTCTGGTGTGCGACCTGCTTCAGTGTCATATTTAGTGAGGTGCTCTTATAAGAGAGCATGAAACCTTCTAAATTAAAACAACATTTAGAAACCAGAAAACATGTTTATTAACAGTTCATTATTAACAGTATTTGTCATTTTTACTTTGTAATATTTCTATAGTTTGATCCATTTTGTTAAATGACAGCAAAAAAATAGTGTTTATTTGTAAGTCTTGGTGAATTTCTTATGATGTATCCGTCACTAATTGTTTATGTTAACTAATAAATACAAATTAAGTATAATTCCTAAAATTGTATTATAGTTCCTAAAAATTTGGGTCACGCCCTGATGACCATGTAAAAATGTGGGTCCCATGGCCTAACCAGTTGAGAAGCCCTGTTTTAGAGTATTCTTGTCCTTGAAATAAAAAGTGGATTTGGACACGCCCTTAAGTGCGCCATGTGCTTTAAACAGTGCACTTAGATCATTAAACCAGAGCCCTCAGTGTTTTAAGGAATATGTTGTTCCACTACTATTTTGCAGTCTGGATCCCACTCACGCATAGGATTTCATACAATATCTGGGGTCTGCATTCCATAAAGTGTCCCGGCCTTCCATAATCAAGTCTGTTTGCTTTTCACTGCAGGATAGTTCACCTAACGCTCCATAGATCCACCTTAAACAAACTCACCAGGCTTAGCAACAAATCAATACCTCCCAGGATCGATAGAAAAAGAGGCAAACGGCTTTTTTTTTGTGCCAGCTGACTTCTTCAGGGACAAAGAAAATCCATCTTCTCTCCTCTCTTTTATAAGCACTTAATTATATTTTGTGAAATACTACTGACCCACTTTCCCCCAATGCCCCGCGGTCACACAGACTGTTTTCTTGCTGCGTTATCTTGTAGGTTATTGATAATACAGAAATGTATGTTGTCGTTGTGTGGCTCGGAGGATGTTGGCATGCTTGATTAATTGCAGTAGCCACTAGAGGGCACCGACTGATCCTCAGGGCACCAGTGGCAACCTTTTAACTTAATGGATGATTTCTATCAAAGCAAGACCACGCGCCACATGTGTAATTATTATCATAGCTGAATGAATTTACATTAATGCTAATAAATTGACATTCCTGCATGAGAATAGCAAGAGGATTGTGGGATGAGTTTTTATGCATGCATTTAGGGACTATAAGGGCTTTCCACATTTGAAATAGAGTGCTAGAGAGGTGATGTAAAGACCCGGAAAACTGTTTCAACACTATTCCCCATGAGATTTTCAGTAGGGTTTCATATTGTGTTTTTCAGTTTATGAGTGAAATAAGGTTTGTTGGGACTAAGGGACAATAAAGTGTGGGAAAATGCTAAACAAAAGTATTTCTGGGTTGTAATTAGGCTGTTTGGACATAAACAATGCATAAAAAATAAACAGCAGGCTTGTACATAATGTCATCACTGACTCTTATGCATCTTCATGCATTGTTTCTTCAGTTGTGGTCAAAATAATTGACACTTATCAAAAACACACTGCTGTTCTTCTGTCTTGATTGAGCTTTTAATGTTAATAAGAAAAGGTTGAAGCTTAGAGATGTAACTATTCATTAAACTAAAGATTTTATTCAATTCACAATTTTGATTTCACAGTTAGATTTTCTCACAATGATTATATATATATATATATATATATATATATATATATATTTTTTTTTTTTTTTTTTTTTACAAAATGAGACTAGACATTATACAATAAATATAGAAGTGTCCCTTTATTAGGCTATTGCTGCACGCTCCTTTGTGAATTTTTATTCTACAAAACCAAATAAATTTTTTACATAAATATTCCCTTAAATCAAATAATAAAACATCTCTTCAAATAAGGAAAAAAAGACTTTGCCTATGTTCTTTTTTAATTAAAATGGAAATCATGGCATTTTAATAAATGATGGAGCATTATCATTTGAATAAACAGTTGAAGTCAGAATTATTCGCCCCCTGTTTATTTTTTTCCCCAATTTCTGTCACATTTCTAAACAAAATATTTATGAAAACTCATTTTCAATTACTGATTTTTTTTTTATCTTTGCCATGATGACAGTAAATAATATTTGACTAGATATTTTTCAAGACACTTCTATACAGCTTAGTAACATTTTAAAGGCTTAACTAGGTTAACTAGGCAGGTTAGGGTAATTAGGCAAGTTATTGTTTAATGATGGTTTGTTCTGTAGATTATCAAAAAAATATATAGCTTAAAGCAGCTAATAATTTCGACCTTAAAATGGATAAAAAAAATGCTTTTATTATAGCTGAAATAAAACAAATAAGACTTTCTCCAGAAGAAAAAATATTATCAGACATACTGTGAAAATTTCCTTGCTCTTTTAAACATAATTTGGGAAATATGTAAAAAAGAAAATTAATAATAATTCTGACAGAAACTTATAATTCTAAGGTGAAGATATATATATATATATATATAATATATATATATATATATATATATATATATATATATATATATATATAATACTGCATAATTTTAACATTTAAATATAAATAAATAAATTTTGACTTAGTTTTGTGAAGCTATTGATCTACAACAGGGCTTCTCAAAGTCCGGACTCCCGAGGGTATTCCATTCGGACTCGAATCCATTTCGTAAGAGCCCGAGACCATGCATAAATGATTCAAATTGTGGATTTCCTTCATTGATAAATGCATAAACCTTGTAAATCAATAGTTTAGTTGTTTGTACTTTTGTACAAAAAGATAAAAGAAGACAGGCTTAAATAAGGCAAAATATTTAAAGTTTTCCTGTGTGAGTCTGTTGTCATGACATCCAGTGATAATTCAAGGCTTTACGTGATCAAGCGGGCTAATCGTGCACGCCTGCTTTAACGCACTGACACCACAGCAAAGTGATCATTTGAATGTATGGAGATGTTGGTCTCATGGAAGAAAAAAAAAAAAACTTTATGTAGTCAATCGACAGTTCAAAGTTGAATGCACATATAAGTATGCGTTTATTTTATCACAAGCCAGCACAAAGCCATGCTGCTTGATTTGTAATGAGACTATAAGAGTTGTAACGAGTGGAAATGTGAAAGACAGCTATGAAACACAGACATTTTGAACAACAGTATTCACTAAATACAGATATAAGTGACACAAAACTACAACACCTAAAGTTTTCGTTACCCACCTTTTGTATTTTTCATCATTTTTTTGGAGATAGGTCTGGATGCAGACTTGGTGTAGTTGCAATCTGAGCTGCATGCAATGCTTTTTAATGTGCACCCCTAACCCCACCCCCTCTGTGATGTCACTAGCTCCATTGAGTGCATTATGTCTGACATTGGATCTCTGAAATATGCAATCTCAGCTTGCATCGTCATGGCTGCATCCAGATACTATTGGCCTACCTGTCAGTGTGTTTTGTATAATAGTGCATGTATATTAGTGGTTTTGCCACATTTGCTTTGTATTCAATGTGTTTTAAATGTAAATGCCACTTTATTTATAAAAAAAATAAACAGTGTTGACATAAGATGAATGTTATGGATTTTAATTAAAAACAAGTTATGTGATATCAATTGGACCTGACATTTGACCTTAATAAAAATTCAGATTTGGATCTTTTAATGTAGACATTGAGAACCCCTGGTCTTCACTAGAATGTAGCTGGAGGAAAACTAGATGCAGATTTACTCTCTGCCAGCAGGTGGCACTTATGAACAGTGGTGATGTAGTGTGTCCTTGGTTACCAAGGTAAACAAAGCAGTGCTGCACTTATCAACACTCCTTTAAAGCCTGATGTATTCTTCTGCATTGAGTGGTCATAGCTGTTGCTATAAGTATTCATACTTTTGCTTTCTGGTGCTCTGCTAATAGCACTTCTATTAAACTAATAGGCAATGACGTTTCTATGGCTGCCTTCACACTGCAGATCTTAATGGTCAATTCCAATTTTGATTTTGATCAGATTTTTTTGAAGACCTGCTTACAATTTCTTTTAAAAGAGACTCCTATCTGTTATTTACATTTACACAGCACACGCAAAGACTCTCGCTCTCTGGTTAACAAGCATTAACTTGAGCTACATGACAATATAAATGTTTTTTTTTTTTTGTAATTGTATATGAGATTTAAGAATTGGGATTTGTGCAACTTACACTGCAGACACGAGGGGACGTATCTGATTCATATCGGATAAATTTCCATATAAGAATGAGGTGTGAATCTGATCTGAGTTAATCAGAATCCATGTGATTTATTTTTCTTGCTTACACACACGTAGGTCAAATCCAATCTGTGCCACAAAAAAAAAAAATAAATAAAAATAGAATTGGGTCCTGAACTATGTAGTGTAAATGCAGCATATGTTCCACTGTGTCAAGTTCCTTTGCTAGTGTTTTGGGTTTACACTGGAAATGCATGTAATGCTACTATAGATGTGGCTCAAACTCGAGGATGAAGAAGGCGGGAACTTTCGAATGATAAATAAAGTAAACACAAAGACAAACCAATTTGAGCATCTCTGATCACCCTTGTCACTGTCACTAAGTCGAAGTCTTGCACTTCACATTGCCAAGACATGCAGTTGCATTTCGTTAAAGGTACACATCAGGGATCAAGCAAAGGTTATGTGACTGTGTAGGCCATGTCAGACATGCTCTGTGCACTCAATGCAGAAGTAAACTGGCCTTAATGTGTATAGTTTAGTGACCAAAATTGAACAGACTTCACCAGGTAAACTTTTTTTAAACACAGTCAGTTCCCTTCAGAGATTCATTTAACACCTATTTCAATTGATTCATATGTTTGTCAACTCAACTTAAATGAACTGTCAGATATGTGAATAGTTTTTCAACCAGTTTGCAGTTCATCATTACATGCCCCATTTACACTTTTAGTTTGAAAACGCATACGTTTTGCTACGGTTACACAATCCGTCCACACTACGCTGAAGTTTTCGAGCGCCGAAAACGGAGCGTTTCGCAAACGCTGGAGAGGCCGTTTTCTTTCTAAAACGCTGCTGCTCTGTCTCAGTGTGGATGGGGGAAAACGGAGACATCTGAAAATGGAGGCGGGGCTGCTGAGATTTGCTACCTGATTGGGGCTTTTGTGTCATTGCGTTTCCTTACCTTAATTGTCAAGCCCCTATCACATGACCTTAACGCTACCGGAAGACAGCAGACCAGCCTATAAACAACACCATGGACACAAAAATGGGAGTGTTGTTTGCACTATTGTGCGTTTTAGGCGCCATTGTGCAGTTAAACTCTGCCTTTTTTACTACAGCAGCTGCAAATATTCGCAAGAGGCAAGCTATTGTTCGAGCTCTCGCTAATCGCTCGCGTCTGTCCAAAAAAAGACCTCTCTTGCTTTCCTTGTCATCGCATTTATTGTTCAACCGGTGTTTGTTGACAAACAATAACCAAATGCTGTACGACACACATGCTTCCTGTTTATACTAGAACGTGCATGCCCAGAGTGCGCGAATGGTCACGTGATATACGTTTTTGGTGGCGTAGTGTGGACGGAGATATGTTCAGAAACGCTAGGTGAAACGCTATTTTGGACGCGGATCATTTTTGATCTAAAACGCCAATTTAAAATGAAAATGCATTTGTGTTAACTGGGCCTAAGATTGTTCTAAAAGTTTTCTATTGTTCATTAGCTCTGTGAAGGCATTGCTTCTAATTGTAGGGTTTAATCTTGAGTATGCAAAAGACAGAACGTTAACTGTCCTAGCCGTTTCTCATTTTAGTTGTTTAGCACTGCAGTGCAAGGTTACCAAGATTAAAATGGTGCTAAATCTGTTCAGAAGAATGGGTTCATAACCCCAGTTAAAAATTGACTGTTAACCCTACTTTTAAATTAAACCATGTGACAGACTCTGGGGTAAAAAGCCGTGTTTAGAATAACTACCTGGGTTTAAGCAAAGTGTGGATAACCCTATTGTCAGTGGCTGTTTTCCAGCTCTGGAGTCATTTTTACACTGTCTTTCTATCATTCACAACCTAATCCATATCTGCCTTGATGACAGATAGAGTAGCCCTGGAGAGAGCCTGGGATGACAGTTAATCCACCAGATCAACAACACAAATCATTTATCACATCTCATCAACTTTACTGTCATTAAAGTGCGTGAGAGAGAGCGAGGAAAGTAAAGCCTTGTCTGTAATTGTGTCTGCTGTGAAGCTCTGCAGGCCGTGGGTGCTTTGTTTTTCTGTGTATGAAGTGTTACACGGGTGAAGAAATGTTTATCCAATCCATGTAATGGTAGTAATTAAACCAAGGCTTTACCCCACCTTATATTATAAGTCAAAAAGATGTGTACTTTAGTTGGGACTTTCAGCTATACATGTATGTCATTAAAAGTAGACAGTTTTTAATTTCTTTCTATCACTGGGAGTCAAACGCACAATTTTTGGGATCTTTGAAATAGAATATGCACTGAGTAACTTTCAGACTGCTCATTTGCATACTGGTATAGTTGACACGTTCATGCACAGTCTCTATTTTGATTGAACACTGTAAGATTCAGAGCAAAGTTTTTTACAGTTCTTTTTGTTGCACATTGTTAGAGATAAGTAAGTGTGCAAGTAAAGTGTCAGTTGTGTGTATACACACTGCTGGGTTCCACACATTTCTTTGTATGTTGTCCAAACACAAATTGATTGAGTTAACGTATTTGTTTTAACAAATTTATGTTGCTCGAACATAAAACAGTAAAGTTGTCCCCCCCAAAAAAGCAAGAATTGTGTTGATTCAGCCTTCTTTTGCCTTCAAAACTGCCTCAATCCTTTGTGGCATAGATTCAACAAGGTACTAAAGATATTTTTCAGAGATTCTGGTCCATCTTGACATGATGGCATCATGCAGTTGCTGCAGATTTGTCGGCTGCACATTCATGATGTAAATCTCTTCCACCACATCCAAAAGGTTCTCTATTGGATTGAGCTCTGGTTACCGTGGAAGCCGTTTGATTACAGTTAACTGATTGTCATATTCAAGAATTCAGTCTGAGTTGATTCACGCTTTGACATGTCGCGTTATTTTGCTGGAAGTGGCCATCAGATAATAGGTACACTGTGGTCATAAAAGGATGGACATGGTTAGCAACAATACTCAAGTAGGCTGAGGTCTTAACACGAGGCTTATTTGGTACTAATGGGCCCAAAGTGTGTCAAGAAGCTATCACCACTACCATTACACCCCCACCACCACCAGCCTGAACCGTTGATACAAGACAGGATAGATCCATGCTTTCATGTTGTTGACGCCAAATTCTGACCCAATCTGAATGTTGCGACAGAAATCAGGACTCTTCAGACCAGGCAACGTTTTTCCAGTCTTCTATTGTCCAATTATGCTGAGCCTGTGCGAACTGTAGCCTCAGTTTCCTGTTCTTAGTTGACAGAAGTGGCAGCCGGCGTGGTCTTCTGCTGCTGTAGCCAATCCACCTCAAAGTTTGATGTGTTGTGTGTTTAGAGATGCTCTTCTGCATACCTCGGTTATTTGAGTTACTGTTGCCTTTATTTCAGCTGTAACCAGTCTGGCCATTCTCCTCTGAGCTCTGTCATCAACAATGCATTTGCGCCCACAGAACTGCCACTTACTGGATATTCTCTTGTTTTCTGACCATTCTCTGTAAACCCTAGAGAAGGTTGTGCGTGAAAATCCCAATAGATCTATATCATCTGACCTAATACTTAGCTCAAATAATTTTTGTTAGTACAATCGACTTAAATGGACAAATTGCTTCTGCTTAACCAATTGTTTCCAATAAAATGGATGGGTTGTTCATGGCTGCCATGTCACTGTTGCCAGCTTTAAATGAACAAATGAGTGAAAGCGAGAGTGAGTAAGCTGAGGCGAGAGAGAGAGAGAGAGAGAGAGAGCGAGAGAGAGCCACAGCTGTACAAGCTTGTGCATATGTATCTTTCCTCCTCTCAGTCTGACTGTTTGACATGTGGTTTGACTTGGCTTGTGCCAGATGAGCTCTTCCTCTGACAGCTGGATCCAGGCCGATCAATTCTCCCGGGTCCAGCTGTCAGTCCGCGTTTCCCAACGCCGTCTAAAGCGGCGCTGGCAGTCCTTCTCTGTCCTTCTCTCCTGTCATTCTCTCCATCTCTTTCTCTTTATAATTCACAGTTAATTTAGAGAGCGTTCTGCACTCGCGTACTGTAATGTAGCATCTCTGCGCGGTTCGTGCAGGGTTAATGTAGTGAGTGTCAAGTACTATTAGTGTTCGGTATCAACAGACCCCTGGTGCTGCGATATGTATCTCAGCACAACTGGAGTTCTGTTTTTTGGCTGAGAAATTCCCTAGTATTTGCTAAAATGTTTTTGAGATGATGTTTTTTACTGTGCCGTTCACAGAGTTTCACTTTGTGGTTGCTAAGATGTTACGTGGGGTTGCTAGGGTGTTGCTTGGCATCAAAGTCCTCAGATTTGGTCTGGTTTTTTATTTTTTTGTTGAGTTCTAAGTAACCAAAGTAACTTGTATTTTGTTGTCTTATTCATTCCTTACCAGGGATATAACGATTTACCCGACTCACGATTCGATACGATTCACAGTATTAATCTCACGGTTCACAATTTAGTCCTGATTTTTTAACAAAATTATTTGAAACAAGTTTAAGGTGAAGAGCCCTTTCATTTTTTTCTCTTAAATGCTGCAAATTTTTTTGCTAAATAATACATTTTCTGCCATAAATCAAATTGCTATTTTAAAAACAAATAAATAAAATTCTGATTATAAAACTAATATTTATAAAGTAGAATAGAGACAGGAGTTGAACATGATTATGAAGGTGAATAATTAATATTATGTGTATAATTAATTAGCATAAATATCAGTGTGATGCACTTAAGAAGAGATCATCTTGAACTTTTTAAAATATTCAATAATAATAAGCAAATGATTAAAATATGAATAAACTAATTTGGAAAAAAGAGAGTAACTATTATCTAATACCTGCTTCTGTAACAGAACAACTTTCTTTTTCAGTCTCAAAAACATCTTTACACTTTCGCTATGAAAACACTGATGCACTCTGTAGCACTAGTCTGTGTGGTTGGGCTTATTAGTAGTTTTTTTAACGTATAGACCTCTGTGACTGTAGTTTTTCACTGTGTTGATGGTTTATGTGCATCATACTTGTTGTTCTGTTAGTGTAAGTAAACGTCTTTTTGCGGTACTTTCTCTGGCGCACTTCACTGCTGTTATTTTACTCTGCCTCCCCACCTTTTGCTTGCCGCTGATGTGCAGGTAAAGCAAGCTTGTGCCTATAAACACAGTCCCACCTTTGTTCAAAACATGTGTCATGATTCATTCAACATTTCCACTCGTTTGAATGAACACATTTGAATCGATTTTCAACCGATTCATGGTGAATCGTTACATTGCCCTACCCTACATTACCCTAATCCCTATGCACAAAAACATGATTTCAAAGTAATAAATAAGACAATATTTAAGTTTTTAAGCTTGAAATGTTTTGTTTTAAATCAATGTGTAAATTGTTTTCATGATGGCCATGATTTCAAAACAGTAAAAAACTGTAACCTGGTTAAGAGTATGTTTCCTTAATGTATATTGTGAATAACTGTAAATTGATCCTAGAATTCCCTGTATAACACTTCATTTTTATACTTTGTTGTTGACATTACTTTGGTTCTTTTTTCCCCTCATCAGTTATATACTTTAGAGTTTTATTACAGCTAATTTTAATAAATAATGTTTATTGTATTACTTTACGACAGCTAGCTCTTTGCAACTCTCACATGGTCGCCCACTGAAGCTAAGCAGGGCTGGGCCCAGTCAGTACCTGGAACCAGAGGGCGCCGCTAAGGGGGAAGTTTGGACGATTCTAAGGGCCCATACAATTAGGGGGGCCCCAGAGACATTATCAAGGGCCCGCACCAATCCCCTCCGCACTCTTCACTTTCATCTGCAATCCCAACACATTATTCACTTAAAGATGAAATTTCACTCATATTCTCTACAGTAGTAGTTCCAAGCATGTAGGTTTCTTTTTTTTCTCCTGAACCCATTTTCTTCAAAATATCTTGCTCATTAGAAAAAATAAAGCCATAAACAAAAGGAAGGTGAGAAAATGATTGACATGCTGTTTTACAAGGCAAAACACTTACTAAACACCATTAATATTGTAAATACAAAAAAGTAAAAGTAATTGACAATGCTACATAGAATTATTTGAAAATAATGCACAATTTAGGTGGTTATGCCAATATAACTATTCAATAATTCTATGAACTGAGGTCAGTTATTCTGGTTATACTACATCTTGCCACAGCCATGTCACTGGTGGTGTTAGTGAGGCCAGCAGGGGGCGCTCAACCTGTGGTCTGTGTGAGTCCTAATGCCCCAGTAAAAGTGAAGGGGACACTACACTGTCAGTGAGCGCCGTCTTTCGGATGAGACGTTAAACTGAGGTCCTGACTCTCTGTGGTCATTAAAAATCACATGGCACTTCTCGTGAAAGAGCAGGGGTGTAACCCCGGTGTCCTGGCCAAAGTCCCTTTATCGGCCCTTACGATCATGGCCTCCCAATCATCCCCTTCCACCGAATTGGCTCTATCACTGTCTCTCCACTCCACTAATCGCTGGTGTGTGGTGAGCGCACTGGCGCCGTTGTCCTGTGGCAGCCGTCGCATCATCCAAGTGGATGCTGCACACTGGTGGTGGTGTGGAGAGACCCCCCCTCATGATTGTAAAGCGCTTTGGGTGTATGGCCATACACAATAAATGCGCTATATAAATACACATTACATTACATTACATTACATTACATTTACATTACATCTAAACACATTGCTCACGTTGACATCTTGTATTAGTCTTTCCAGTGTCTTGTTGAATTGTAAAGGAAAAACTGTATTATCAGGTTGTACCTAATATAGTGGCCTGTATTACGCCAGCATTAAAGTCCAAAGGGTTTCTCAGAGATTCTGATTTGAAATGCAACGGTGATGCTCTGTGATCTTTAATTGATCAGAGTGAGCCATCAGCGTCTGGACTTAATACTCTCATTTCCCTTAGTGTAATAAAAATGAAAAAAACCAAATTAAGTTGAAAGCTGTGTTACGAATGCAGTTTTAGAGACATTTCTCAAATTAATTCATCACACTGAAGCTGTCATTAGGCATTAACAGAACCCTTTTCATTTCAGTGTTGACATATTGAGCACAGCCGGTGACTTTTTTGGTCTGCGGTTACACGGGGTAAAATATGCAGCGCTAAAGTCGTTTCATATATATTTCCTTGAGGTCCACTGCTGATTTTTATTCAAATCCTAATTGGTTTTATACTGTACTGTATTCTTCAATGGATTGAAAATCAGTGATTTGATCGGCTATAGATACACTACCTGACAAAAGTCTTGTCGCTCTTTCAAGTTTTAGGAACAGCAAATAATAACTGGACTTCTAGTTGGTCATTTGGTATCAGAAGTGGCTTATATGAAAGGTAAAGGCCTCTAGATTACGCTTATTTTACCAAAATTAAACATGATCATGCATTGATTTTTAATTATTTAATTAGAACAGTAACGTCTGACTTTCCTTAGACAAAAGTATTGTCACTTAACAGAAATAATGAACATTATGGAATATAAAGTCATGCTGCAGTGGACAAAGAACTAATATTGTATATGACTCCCATGAGCTTGGAGGACTGCATCCATACATCATAGCAACGACTCAAATAACTTATTAATAAAGTAATCTGTAATGACAAAGAGAACACTCATGTAGGACTCCCAGTGTTCATCAAGATTCTTTACATTCAATTTCAATGCCTCATCCATCTTACGGACATTCTCAATAATGTTCATGTATGGTGACTGGGCTGGCCAATCCTTCACCTTTTTTTGCTTTTAGAAACTTTGATGTGGAGGCTGAAGTATGAGGAGTGCTATCCTGCTGAAGAATTTGCCATCTCCTGTGGTTTGTAATGTAGTAGGCAGCACAAATGTTTTGTTTTCATCCACTCTGCAGATCTCTCGCATGCCCCTATACTGAATGTAACCCCAAACTCCAAAAACCCCAACAATCTTTCCTTCAACAAACTTGATTTCTGTGAGAATATTGCGGGTTCCAATAGGACTTTTGCAGTAGTAAGTGATATGTTGTGCAGCCCTACTCGGTATCCAAATAATCTTTAAAGGGCCATGAAATCCCTTCGTTTCAGCAGGGTGTTTTCACACCTCTACTTTGGAAAAAGTCAGAAAAGTGGGCGTGTCCAGCTCTGTTTAGGGGGGAGTGTAGGAGGAAGAAAAGTGGGATGGTGTGGGAGTGTCTATTTGGGCATGCGCAAGTTTCAGAATCAAAATACACACGCACACAAACACACACACACACACACACACACACACACACACACACACAGACAGGAGAAAGTGATAGTGTTTAACCTACATGGACATCTGTAGTCGAATTATTTGCCAAATTATTAAATGGTGGACTTTAACTGCAGTTTGGCTCTTTCATTCAGGGAATTCAGTCATCTCCCTCGCGACAAACGAGATATTTGATTCGAGGAACTGCTCTAAGAGTGTATTTTTCATGCAATGTTTGAAAAAAACCCTCAGCATTTCCCAGAAACTTAGATGCACACGGCAGGTAGCATCAGAAAGCCGCGTGTGTTATTCCGGTCACTAAATGCGGTAAAAACCCTACACGGGGTTAAAGTTTGGTTGTGGTGCTAACATGTTTACACTCTGTGCAATAGTTTGTTCGATACGAATAAACTGAATAAACAAAGAGCACTGGTCGCTCACTTACCAAATCTGTAGAGACAGGACAATCACCAGCAACAAGAGCCGTGTCTTTATGGAGAGGAGACTAAAGCAATCCAGATCTCAGCGTTTGCAGATGAGAACAGCTCTCAGGTAAACGATAATCCTCCTTAGACACATAAGTTATTGTTGTCGAGCGTCGCGTACACTGTTAATCCATTGCGTGAGTCTAAGCTCTCACAGAGAAAATGAAAACGAAACTTAACTGCAGCAAACTATAAAAGCAACACTTCACGCTTGTTTTGCCAACACAACGTGGCGTCTCTGCCGTCTAAACACTGTGACAGTAATGAATATTAATGAAGTTGCACATTAGAGCGCGCTAATTGGTTTGAACCAAGTCTTACTTATGCATTAATGCATCACACTGTAAGACGTAATAAGACACACTCTGGCACAGGCGTCCAGTCTGCGCTCTGGAATACACGCTATTATGTCATGACCGTGACGCAGCTTCAAAAATTTGTTTCAAACCGGAAGTACGAATTTGCTTGAAATAACGCAAAAATCACAATTTACACTTTTTAGTGAAATATAGGTGTCCTAATAGTGTTTTAAGCAGTGTGGGACACATATACGACTGCCAACAGCTCAAAAAATGTGTTTTGGTGTTTCGTGACCCTTTAATACCAAGAGGGCCCCCTGCTGGTTCGGGGAACTCATTCTTGCTTATAAGCATATAGGGAGGATCGGCTCTGCTGGAGACTGATGGTCTCATTTTAAGTTACAAACAATGGCCACAAAATGAAGCAGTATTGGAGAGGCAAAGTAAAGTCTCAAGTTTTCTCATTAACTCTGCTTCTTTCCACAGGCATGTCGTTAGTGTTTTTAATACCTCTGCCCCTGTGTGTTTTCGTTTTATTCTGTGTCCGCATGTTGCTGTAATTTATCAAAGCCGCCTGCGTCTGAACTTGTGTAGTGATTAATTGTTGTGTTTTGGGGTGATATGTGAACAACAAATATATGGCCTTGTCATTTATCATGAGAATTCACCACAGGGACATAAAGTTCATACGGCACTGGAAATATTAATGATGCCCGAAAAAAACCATAATTAATCAGTCACACGGCTTGAGCAGTAAATGCTAATGCGCTAATGTAGCGGTTCTTGCTCTCTGGCTACTTTACACTCTGACATGTTTTCCACATACATTCACTGGATCTTTACGCTTCTTTTTAATTATAGTAAGGGCTTATAATTTAGCATGTAAAACAAAATAACTGAAAAAAAAAATATTTAAAACATTTTAAAAATAAAAAAGATTAAGTTTGAATGTGATGTGCATCACAGTAAACTTAATATTTTTAGGTAATATTTAACTAAAGAACTAATATTTATATTGTTTATACAATATACATTGTACCTAATAGTATATATTAAACTATAATGCATTAGAAAAATAATACAGATTAAATATTTAACAATAAATTTATATTAAGTTTATTGTATTACTTTTTATATTATTTTTAAGTATTAATTAATATTAATTTTAATTGCAAAAAATATATAAAATAAAGAAATACTTATATTTTTGTTATTAAATAAATGAAGCTTATGATAGTATAATTATAATTTTACATTCATTTTAAATATAATACAATGTAAATAATAATATGCTTATATTAATATGACACAATTATTTAATAAATTAATTAAAATAAAATATCATTTTTAAATTTTGTTTTACATTTATTTCAGTTATAAACCGCAAATGCTAGAAACCTAGGACTGAGGCAGTGTACAGCGCCTGTAGAAACAAGTGAACAGTCACTTTTGTTCCTTTTATGAACTACACTGAGATTAACACCATTATGGCCATTCTGGGCGAGCACATAAAACATTTATTAGCTTTTATGCAATGCTCTGTGCTCCTGAGAGAAGTATGGACTAAAGTCTCAGAACAAAAAAAGCCTGAAGAATAGATGTTTGTCAGCAGATATTAAGATTCACAGTCTCACACATGTTTGATGTACAGTTTTCTTTACTGTCGGCCTGATCGTGTCCTTCTTCGAGTCTTGAGTCTCGCTGCGCTAATCCGTTTTGTCTGTGTACACAATTTGTTCCCCCCACTTTCCCTGGTAGTGGCATGAAATAAAGCCTTCGGTGCAACAAGAGCAATAATCTGTTGGCACATTGAGGTCTATAAAGAGTCTGGCCACGTCTTCAGCATGGGACAGTGATCTATGGGCCATGATAGTGAATTGATCAGCCTGTGTTTGCGCTCGTAGGTAAAATAAATAAATATATAAATAAAAATGCTGTTGCACGTTTATGCTGAAACAATGAGGACATGAATTTTTGGTTTTAACATGCATTTTAAAATTGTTTATTCTGGCAGTATCTCTGTTTCTGTAAAGATCTCGCAAAAAACAGAAATGTGCGCACATCTAGAAAACTCTTGAAGGCAGGTGCACGATCAAAAAACAAACATAAGTAGCAAAAGATTCAAAGTAAATCGGCACACTGCCACTTTAGCTCTCAAAAAATTTTATTTAGTCAAAATTACAAAAACACTACGTTTCGACCGACATGGTCTTCATCAGGTAAAGCGTTGCAAATAGAAGTCCTCCAGAAATAGACGAAAAAAGATTCTGTAAAGATCTCAACGTTCACAGTAAACAACTGAAATTGCATGTCGGAAGATAAAAGTAGCTCTACAATTTTTTGTAAAAAAACATATTTAAGGCGCAGTAGGTGATTGTCTTCAGAAGCATTTTTTTTGTTGTGCTGGTTGAAAGTCTCCTCAGTCTAATAGTAATAATTACAGTAAATGATCTAAATGTATTTATATGTATTTATATATTTTGGGTAAGGCATAAAACAAAAAAAACTGTTCATCCAATTAAATAGAGTCGGGCCGACATCTCTATCTCTCATAATTCCGATAAGTAGCCCAATCTGTCTGTCAGCAAATGCAGATTTGAACAACTGTGCAGCCGTCTGTACTTAGCTCCGACGACCGCCGCGCGTTCACTAGAGAGAGCACGCAATCGGTAAAAACCTGCTGAATAAAAACTTTTTAAAAAGCTGAATCAATATTGGAGTTACCTTTGCACCCTGGAGAAAGGATGACACAATGTCTGAAGGATTTCTCCTGTTTTAGCTTCACGCAAAGCTGCTGTAACGTTAGATGTTGTTGTTACAAATGGGTTATATCTTCACAAAAGTGTTGTTCAGCCATCTCCCGGTGAAAGATTGATAAGACTATTTTCAGTTTCATAAGGTCCTTTAACAGCATCGATAATGTAGATTTTAATTAGTTTAACAACAAAACACAAGTAAATACCGCTATTCCGCCTAGTCTCTCCCTATATTGTTTACCATGCAACTCTAAATATTTGCTCTGAAATAGCATGGCAGTTTGGCTTGCATGCCGCCGGACAAGCACTAGTCGCTTTCAACACATGAGAGAGGGTTCTTTTGTGGTGCTCGTGTTTCAGGAGGCGTGGCTCTAGACGGCAGGGGCCTGTGATTCAGAGGTTTATGCTAAGCTGTTAGCATTGTGAAAGATCACCTACTGCACCTTTAAATATATATTAAAACATATATTAAAACATAGGCCTAATATGTGTAGTGTGAAAATATCTGGCCAAATTTAATTAAAGCTAAACTAATGTTTCTCTTGTTTTATATGCATTTACATTACATTAACGCAGTGGTTCCCAACTTTTTTGCCTGAGACCCCCTTTTCCCCCAGAAATTATTGTAAGGCTAACCCCTCCACATTTAATGATATTATCACTCATATTTGCAGTAGTTATGCCAAAAAAAGATGGTTTGTTTGTTACTATATCTAGATATGTTTGTGCACAAGTAATAGCTTAATGTAAAATATAAAAGCAAAACATCAGTAGGCCATTTGTATTGGGCACACCTTTGCGGTATTGAGAATGACTCATCTTCAGATGTTTTATTAATTTTGAATGCCGCATTTATTAGCAGATAATGCAGTGGCTGGGTCAGGGATTCTTTATTTCAAAGAAAATAAAATAAAACCATAGTTCAGGTAACTATCTTGGTGTTTCCAGTATTCAATTCAATTCAATTCAGCTTTATTTGTATAGCGCTTTTACAATGTAGATTGTGTCAAAGCAGCTTCACATAAATGGTCATAGTAACTGGAACAGTGTGGTCCAGGTTTTAGTGTTTAAGTTCAGTTCAGTTCAGTTTAGCTCAGTTCAGTGTGATTTAATCATTACTAAGAGTTCAAACACTGAAGAGCAAATTCATCGATGCGTAGCTCTACCAATCCTGAACCATGCGAGGCAGTGGCGACAGCGGAGAGGGAAAAAAAACTTCACCTGATGTATTACTAGTACTGTGACCCAAAATGTTTTGAACTTCCTCATCTGGGTCCAGTATGCTTGGGTCATTACTATTAGCTGCTGAAAGTGAGTCAGTAAGACTTTTTTTTTTTTTTTTTTGTGTAGTACGAATTACAAATCTGCCCATTGGTTGGTCAGCCAGGGGATAAAATGAACTATGGCAACATGACGTTCTCATGATTGTCCACTGCAAAAATTAAAAAAATCTATATAACATGACCCCCCACAGAGCTTGCTGAGGCCCTCTTGTGGGGCGGGATCCCCCTGTTGGGAAACATTAATGTTATTAATGCATTAATGGGCACCTATTTTACCCCTTTTACAAGATGTAAGATAAGCCTTTGTTGTCTCAAGAATGTGTCTGTAAAGGTTCAGTTCAAGTTACCCATCAGATTATTTATTATTTATCCAGAAACTGCCCATTTTGGTGTCTGAGTTCAGTCTAGCTGTTTTTGTAGCTTGTGGCTTTCAATGCATATAAGCTGCTTCTCCCCACCCACTGGTCCCAATTCTGCTTTGTTTGTGTTACGTCAGATAAACAGCAGTCAGTGATCGAGACAGACACGGAAAAAGCTGAAATACAGCTCATGAGTCAAAAATACCAAGTAAGTTTATTTCATGGATTTGTGATGGAGTTTATTAATGACACGATGAGTCACACACAAATGCCGTTTGAGGTACACGCATATTAGCGTTTACTGACAACATGCGGACTTGGTGATTATAGCGGTTAAGAACTACATAGCGACTTTACTGTCTTTATTACAAACATGCTGTGTTTTAAAAATGTTTTTAACTTATAAAACGTTTTAATCACAGAGAGTTGGAACGGGTATTTTAATTGACCGAGATTTAAATCCTATTTTAACGTCAGGAAATTTAAAAAAGAGACTTATTGGGTTTTTATCACTCCATTATGACTGTGGACACACTATACCTACACACAATTCTGTCCAAACAGCTTACAAAAGTAGATTTTCATCATAGGTGACATTTAAATTATATTTATATGTTTGGCAGACTGTTTTATTTAAAGCAACTTACATTGAAGGTGCTCTTTAAATCAGTTCTTGCTTTCCCTGAACCCATGATATACAGTATTTTAGCATCCACATGTTAAAATCAGCACAAACTGTACCATTTAAACTTTGTGTAAGTGAATTTTTTTATTTATGTACTGTATGTTTGACTGCAGGTTTAGATATCAAGTTAGTTATGCTATGATTTGTTTGTAGTGTTCAGATGTGATCGCAGATCATGTCATTAGCAAACGTAGTGTATTTTAAAACTAAAACACACTCATGTAAACAGCCTGAGTTTCTCCCTCCCTCACTTTTGAAATCGAAGCATGCCCTTTCCAAACACACTGGGAAATCCACATTTTCATATGTCCTTCCAATACTGGGCCAGCGAGAGCCTAAAGCACTTGACAAAAAAAAGCAATCCTGCCAACAGCAAAGAGAGGGATAAAAGAAAACAACAAACAAACATCAATCTCCTCCTTTAATTTATTCATTTCAGCCATGATTCTGGCTGGGCAAGGGCTCTGCTTGCTGGCGTGGCGGGAGTGATGGTGTTTCGGCTATGCGTTAATCTCACAGGAGCAGCTGTGTGTGGAGGATTAGCTTCTGATAGAGAGACGCTCACGCTCATTGGGTGAGGAAACCATTCACACATCAACACCAGAGTCCATCAGAGGCCTGTTCACTTTAACATTAGCAGAGCCCCGGACCACTTTAACATTAGCAGAGAACTGGTCAGCTTTAACATTAGCTGAGACCTGGTTCACTTTAACATTAGCAGAGCCCCGGACCACTTTAACATTAGCAGAGCCCCGGACCACTTTAACATTAGCAGAGAACTGGTCAGCTTTAACATTAGCTGAGGCCTGGTTCACTTTAACATTAGCAGAGCCCCGGACCACTTTAACATTAGCAGAGAACTGGTCAACTTTAACATTAGCAGAGACCTGGTTCACTTTAACATTAGCAAAGCACTGGTTCACTTTACCATTAGCTGAGACCTGGTCCACTTTAACATTAGCTGAGGCCTGGTTCACTTTAACATTAGCAGAGCCCCGGACCACTTTAACATTAGCAGAGAACTGGTCAGCTTTAACATTAGCTGAGACCTGGTTCACTTTAACATTAGCAGAGCCCCGGACCACTTTAACATTAGCAGAGCCCCGGACCACTTTAACATTAGCAGAGAACTGGTCAGCTTTAACATTAGCTGAGGCCTGGTTCACTTTAACATTAGCAGAGCCCCGGACCACTTTAA
The DNA here is from genome assembly GCF_052040795.2 of Danio rerio. Lineage (NCBI taxonomy): Eukaryota > Metazoa > Chordata > Actinopteri > Cypriniformes > Danionidae > Danio > Danio rerio. Next base: position 41,320,149 of record NC_141035.1, read on the forward strand.
CATTAGCAGAGAACTGGTCAACTTTAACATTAGCAGAGACCTGGTTCACTTTAACATTAGCAAAGCACTGGTTCACTTTACCATTAGCTGAGACCTGGTTTACTTTAACATTAGCAAAGCACTGGTTCACTTTACCATTAGCTGAGACCTGGTCCACTTTAACATTAGCAGAGAACTGGTCAACTTTAACATTAGCAGATACCTGGTCCACTTAAACACTAGCAGAGACCTGGTTCACTTTAACATTAGCAAAGCACTGGTTCACTTTACCATTAGCTGAGACCTGGTTCACTTTAACATTAGCAAAGCACTGGTTCACTTTACCATTAGCTGAGACCTGGTCCACTTTAACATTAGCTGAGACCTGGTCTACTTTAACATTAGCAGAGACCTGGTCCACTTTAACATTAGCAGAGACCTGGTTCACTTTAACATTTGCAAAGAACTGGTCCACTTTAATATTAGCTGAGGCCTGGTCCACTTTAATATTAGCTGAGGCCTGGTCCACTTTAACATTAGCTGAGACTTGGTCCACCTTAACATTAGCAGAGCACTGGTCCACTTTAACATTAGCAGAGACCTGGTCCACTTAAACATTCGCAGAGCCATAGTTCACTTTAACATGAGCAGAGCCATAGTCCACTTTAACATTAGCACAATGCTGGTTTACTTCAACTTTAGCAGAACCCTAGTCCATTTTAACATTAGCAGACCTGCTGTTGACTTTAACATTAGCAGAGCCTCGGTCCACTGTAACATAAGCAGAGCCCTGGTCCATTTGATCATTATCAGAGACCTGGTCCACTTTAACATTAGCAGAGCCCTGGTCCATTTTATCATTATCAGAGACCTGGTCCACTTTTAACATTAGCAGAGCCCTGGTCTACTTTAGCATCAGCAGAAACCCAGTTCACTTCATCATTAGCAGAGCCGTAGTTAACGCTAACCTTAGCAGAGCTCTGGTCCACTGTAACATTAGCAGAGCCCAGCAGCGGTGGCGGTCAGCCTTCACACTGCATTCACATCAAATCACTGATGAGTTTCTAAACGAAGACACTAATTTAAGCTCAGCTGTTTCCCCTGCAGTGTCTTTGTGTCGCGCTGTCCTTCACCACACTGAGAGAAACCGCTTCAAAAATGTTATCTAATCTAATCTGAAGCTACATTTACACAACATAAATGTACTTAAACCAAAAACGTTTTTCATTTTGATTTTGGAAAGTTTTGTGTGGAGATAACAATGTTGTCAAAATAATACCATTCACATCTATCAGTAAAACAAAATGCAGTTTCCCTAATGACAGGCCAGTAGTTGTCAATTCCACTTTGTAAACAAACACATCAGTAGCTACGTTATGCCTATACAAACAGTTGATGGAATTGCCAAGATGCGCATAAGTTTTGAGTAGAATAAACTATTTTTTAATGAGAAAAGATGTGCATAAACTACTGTGGAAACACTTTTACCAAACAAAGTCTAGTATGCCCATTAAAAATGGTCACTTGATTTTGTTATATGAGATCATATGATGATAAAAATGTGTGATTGGACAAAACAGCGGGCTGTGCACTTTGTAAAACATCTGAAATGTTGTTTTGATCATTCTAAAACGCCTTAATTTTTTAAGTATTAGTGTAGTTATATTATTAATTACCAGAGATGTAAAAAGTACTAGAGACCCAGACTTAAGTAAAAGTACAAGTGCTCTATCAAAAATTGACTTGTGTAGAAGTTGAAGTGCTTTTTAAGCATCGTACTTAAGTGGAAGTACCAAAGTATTTAACATTTTTTGTACTTAATTATTGTAAGTAGTTTATTTCAAAATTTACTACTCAAGTACTGAAAGTACAGTAAAAAGACATCATATTGTTTTGTTTGTTTTAAATATCTTTTTTGGGGCATGTGATTAAGCAGAACGAAAAGAAACACAGCGTACGATTTATATGAACTAAGATACTGTTTTTCCTTTTCGCTAGAACCACAGATCTGACAGAGTATAACAGCTTTAACACACATCTTTCAAAGTTGGGTCACAAAAACACTCAGTAATCCATTCAAAACAATATTGAAACCCATTTTCGGATCGCAAAAACCGTTTGTAAATGCTGTTAACGGAAGTTCTAAACATTCTTAACATTTAAGTACAGTAGTGAAGTAGTTTTACTTTGTTACTATTCACCTTATTCTTTGCCGACAAGCGGGCGGAGGCATTTGAATCTTTTTGGCTCGAGACTTCCAGTCTCATTCACTTCCATTCATTTTTAGATGTTAAAAACTGCTCGTTTTGCTGTTTAATGTTGCAAACTGATATTTCCTTCATATTATTCTACTTGGTCTATGTAGGCATGCAAACATTTGTTTGTAGAGCAAGTAGTTTGACCGTTTTCTGCCGTTTATTATTCCTAGTCATTTCTCCCATAGGAGACTGAATCGAAAACAGGCGCACTTCCGCATTTTAGAATAAGGTCAATACATCTCTGTTAAATACCTGTTAATTAAAGCATCTGTGCTTCACGCCTTATGCCTTCAAACACCACCCCGTGTTCATTGCATTTTGGCATTTGTCTTCTGAGGTACAAGTCATTTATTAAATAAAGAAAAGATTCACACAGCTTCTCCCACTGCAGCAAATTCCGTCTTTACTGTTGATATTTGCCACCAGTTAATCAGGAAGTGACGATTTTGTTCTTTTTGATTGATTGGATAGAAATGCTGCTTCATTTGCTCGTCTTTCATGCGATTATTTCTGTTTTTGCATCTTTGGATGGAAACTGAACATGTTATAGACCTGCATGACAGCATTTTTAATCTGAAGTTTCTGTGGTTTACATTGAGATTATGATCGAATTAGTTTCGAAAGATTACACTGTGAAACCTGTTTTCAGGTTTGTATTTAGGTCCTCAAAAAACCATTGTCATCCAAGTGGTCATAACGCATAAAAAGTTCCATTATTGTGTATACGTATTTATAGTGTTTCACTTTTTCCTCATTTTTTATTTTAAAGACAATGACAATGTAAAAAACAAAAATGTGTTATTTATATTTATGAAAAACCTGAAAAATCAAATGTACATCAGTATTTACAGCCTTTACTTAATACTTTGTTGATGCACCTTTGGCAGCAATTACAGCCTCAAGTCTTTTTGAATATGGTGCCACAAGCTTGGCACTACGGTCTTTGGGATTTTTTGCCTATTCCTTGTTGCAGTACCTCTCAAGCTTTATTTTTTTTTTGCAGTACCTCTACAAACTATTCCAATTTCCTGTTTTTCCTGCCAATGAAAGGTGTTTTACGCATTCTCCTCTGCACAGGCAATCTCTCTTGGCCATGTATACATTGTTGGGTAATCAATCCGCCTATCTAGGCTGAAATGTTAAATGTCCTCGTATGGCTCCGGCTAAACAAATCACTCGGCTTGAAGAAGAACGACCCACATACTATTCATGGCGTGTGGAACACCTGTGTACATTGTGGTAGAGTGACCTTTTAAGCTTGTATTGGTGTGTCAGCAAATGACACTTTGCTGATGTGTTCAACAGCACACCAATGTCAAGATTATGTTGGAGTGGGTGGAAAGTAAGAGGAACGTGGATTGTGTGCATGTGTGAAGACGTTAATTTATGGATGCTGAATGTAATGTATGCGTTTGTGTGGGTTTGGCATGTGTGTGTGTGTGCATGTATATGCACATATTTGATTTGCAAATACAAACCCAGGACAAGTAAATTTATGTTTGCTTCTCAATCTTTTCACCTAAGCATTTGTTTGGATTGGGATTATTTGTTGTGAAGGGTTTGTAACAGTACAAATATTACATGTTGATTTACAGGGATTAAACAAGAAAACAGTCCCCTTTAGGCAGATTTAAAAGTCCCCTGAAGTGCGTTGAAATGTGCCGGAATATTGAGTAGCTCCTCCCATTTTAAAAATAACCAAAATCATTTTGTTTATATTAGAGTTTAATTATCAAAGTGGAAGTGAAGCAGTCAGTCAAGTTTACATTTTTTTTTTGTGAATGAATTTTTACTTTAATAAAAATATATTAGACTTAATTAATGCCATTTTTTTTTTTTTAAGAAAAGGGCATGTTTTATTAGAGCTTTTAATGCAAGGGCGCCGCTGCCTTGGAATATTTCCGTGTCTGACTTCTTGGGGTTCTTGCAGCTCCGAGTGGAAGTATCCCCCAAACTTCATATCCGCATCGGCAGACATGTGACAGTTCAACTTTTAAACTGGCTTGCTGGAGATGCTCCAAATTATTAATGGAAGTACATTTTGCTGCCCATGGTTGTCCGGCCGTTAGTCTCGACACTTTTTCTGATTAACGAGGTGTTCATGCGTGATTAACGCCGATCTGATTGGACTGTCAGTCTTCCAAATAGACACCTTAGCGCCACTCAACCCACGGCCATCCCTCTCCAAATGGGTCGGTATGGACGCCTCCCACACTTCTTCATCGTTACGATCCCAATAGTCCTAGTAAATTTCTGGCTGTCTATATTGATACGTGCACCCATGGGACTGGAGCCCGCTTCGCATTTAAAGCTTATGGCCACGTCTTTCTGCCCATCAGCAGCCAGAGGATACAGCAGGGTCAACGAGGCTCCAACTGGAGGTCAAAGGCTGTAATGCTCACCATATTTTATGATCGGTATCAGTTAGAGGAACTACTGTTCCTTCAGTAATAACAGGTTGTCTTTTACATTGCTGGATGCTGTTTGCTCCAGGCATCTGATTGTATGAATTTTTGTTTCTTTTGTTGGTGGCATCTGCTTATATATGATTGTGATTAGGTTTTTTTTTGTTTTTTGTAAAAACAGTACATTAACTATAATAAATAAAATTACAAAAAATATATATATAATATAATATATATATAAATATATATATTATATATAATAATTATAATATGCAGCTGGAATGGCATCTGCTGCATAAAACAGAGTAATTGGTGGTTCATTCCGCTGTGGTGACCCCTGCTAAATCAGGGACTTAGCAGAAGAATACTAAGTAATTGGGTTTTTTAATAATAATAATAGCAATAATAAAGAGTACAGTGCCAGTAATGAGTAAAGAAATCTATGTGACTTAATATAAATAAATATTTTTCAAATGCATTTTGTTTAAATATATAAATTTGTATTTTTAGACATATAATTTAACCCTAATAATGTTAGAATAAATTAACAAACAAAAAATTAACGTTACCTTATAGCAAAGAGTAAAAAACTAAAAATAGTACCATAACAGTACAGTTAAATAATGTGCAAAAACATAATTCTAATTTAATAGTACACAAATATTTTCCAAACAATAATTTAGTTTACACTATATTATATTTATCACATTATATATGCAAAATCATATATAAGGGTTTTATTCATACTTGTCAACCATCCCGTTTTGCCAGAATTCTCCTGTAATTTGTCATTGCATCCCGCTATTATCTTTTTTAAGTATTTTCCCGTTTTTCTCCCATATTTTAAATCTTTCTATGTAAAATGAAAGTATTATTAAAGAGCCAATCTCAAATGCGATATAATGGCAAGAGCTGTTTAAGAGAATTATGCTTTCACTTTATATCGTCTTGACAGCATGTTAAAATTAATATTAAAACAGCCTCATTCGGTTCATTTGCATTAAAGATATGCATCAACCATCACCCTTCCTATGCAACTTCTGAATCAGTCCATTCACGTAATGGTGCTGACTGACGGACGCGCACCATATAGAGATACCATTCCCAGATTAGCTTCTGTACACAGGATTTAAAAAGGAGCGAAAGTTGCACTTTAGATTTTGGCAGTGTTTAAACAGACAAATATACTCAATAATATGTAAACATGTCTGTCCTGGCATGTTTTATATTTAACACAAATAGTTTTTTCTTCAATGAGCATAAACAGTTACGAAAGTAATCGAATGCTTTCAATATAGATCTGTGGATTCTTAAAATCACTCCTCTGTTATTAAACAAAACAGCCGATCAAAACAAAAGATTCTGGCTTATATTTTATTTTTACAACCCAATGTTGACTGGTAGGGTTTTATTTTTATTATTAAACATGGGGAGAAAAAAAGATAGTATGTGAATTAATACATTAAAATGAAAAAAGTAACAAGGAAATGCTTGACAAAAAAAATACATGACCTTAAGAGTATAGGACTATCATGAGTGGAAAAATACACCAAAGCATAACTTAATAAAAGCAATATTTTTCATATAAAATTTACCAGTCATAATCTTCATTTTCTACAGTATAATTTTTGCCATTGTACAACAAACCATAAACTGTATAAATGACAAATATTGTCATTATATAAGGTATTATTTTGGTGAACCGCAGCATCTAAAAGATCGAAACCCCACCATGTGAATAATCTCATTCTGAGAGCGATTACTGAATTTTTATTTTACGTGATGCATCTTATATCAAGCAAAGGAAGCCATAAATGGATTTATTCTAATCCAATATGTTTCCGTATGCGTTAAAATGTCATTCAGCACATACATTACACATCCAATTTCACAGCTTTCTCCTCTCTTGAAGTTCACGTCGTATTGATTGCTCTCTGTCTCTGTTAGTGCTCATGCAAACGCCATTAGAAGCTACTTTATCAAAATGCTCCTTTAACCCAGTGGAGTTTGACCCATGTCCACTCTTCCAGTCGATAACCAAACAGTCCTGACCTCAAGACCTCTAGGGGAAAAAAAAAACAGAGGGAGGTTTACTATCATCCCATCCTATTTTTTTCAGACTTCGAGAAACCCGCACTGATAAGATATGTTTCCTTGTTACTTACTTCTATAGTTCAATTATCTCTGTTAATAAATGGATCTCTGTATCATGACTGCTAGCTACCACTCCAGAACATAAATTCTTAATGCAGAATTGATCCATGTCAGATTCCCTTCGGAGAATCAATCACAGGCGATCGATGCAACGCAATATGCCACTGGTCCACTGGTTTAGATGTGTATTTTATCAAACATGCGAACTTTCCGCTTGCTTTGAAGCTTGGGACTTAATGTACAACCAATGTGAAGAGGAATGTGGGTTGATGGGAGATTATTATTGACCGCGGTGTAATGTTAAAGAGGTTTTTAGGTGAAACCGGGGTCCTTGGTGGTTCATAAAATGCAAGTTAAGGTACCGGCTCTCTGAGAAGCAAAAAAAATGTACACTTTAGTATAAGTCGCAATTCACACTATGAACTAGTGTCTTATTACCTGCTTGTTATTCTGTTCATTAGTACTTCTAAGGTATGATATTGTTCTACATCTCTAATTCTATGAAGTAAACCCAACTACTAGCTTACAGTTATATAGCTTATTATTTGTGGCTTACTGGCAACCAATAATAAGCAGCAAATTAGTGCTTTATTGAGCTAAAAACTTTTTTTAATAGCAAGAGTTGTTCCTTAAAATGAAGTGTAACCTAAAAAACATTTAAAAGTAAAAATTAAACTAATACCCAAGGCTATTGATGATACATTAATGTTGTATGAGGGCAAAATAGATTTCTTTATAAAATGAATTATATACAAGCTTTTTACATTTTAAACTGAAAAAAGTAACATTAAAAAAATATAAATTTATTAATACGTTTTTTAATGTATTCAATTTTATTCTTTATTTCTACAGCGCTTTTACAATGTAGATTTTGTCAAAGCATCTTAACTTAGAAGTTCTAATGCAAACTGAAACGGTGTCAGTCCAGTTTTCAGAGTTGAAGTTCAGTTTAGTTTAGTTCAGGTCCGTGTGGTTTAATTTTCACTGGTAAAAGTCCAAACACTAAAGAGCAAATCCATCACTGCGCAGCTCCACAAGTCCCAAACCAAGCAAGCCAGTGGAGAGAAACAAACTTCACCAATTGACAAAAGTGAAGGAAAAAAACCTCAAGAGAAATCAGATTCTGTTGGGCATGACCATTTTTCTTCTGGCCAAACATTTTCTGCAGAGCTGCAGTCTAGGTGCCAGAGGCTGGAAAACCGGATTTCCATTGTGGAAAAGCTGCTGGTGCACCAACTGGCCTGCAGGATCAATGCAGAGACTCGTCTGTCACTGGGGTCTTTCAGGAATCAGTCTCATGCTCTCCACTCCTCTATGACCACCACAGCATTTGCTCAGGATACGGCCTGGTCCAGGATTGTGGAGACCTCTAGAAGTCCTCTATTTTTTCATGCTACTAGTACTGTAGTTATTTTTAGCTGCTGAAATCTTCTGTTTTTTTTTTTTTTTTGGATGCTAATACTTATTCTAAAAGTATATGAACTAAAAATTGTAGTTCATATTATTTAGATACTGCAGTATTTCTTTTATTTGTTAATTTTATTTATTAGTTACTTTATTTGTTAAAAGTAATGGTTATATTGTGCCTGTTAGTATACATTTATTAGATTCTAGAATATATTGTAAATATTATGTATTGATTACTATATGATTATCAGCTGAAGTTGATTAGTATGATTAGCCGTCCTTTAAAATTGTAATTCTTTTTCAAATATTTTCTGTTTAGTGCTGCTTTTTTTACACGCATTTTTATTTCTCTTTGCTACTTTTAAAGAAAAATTATGTCCATAAACGTGGACTCGTGGTCTGAATTTACATAAAACAGTTTTTCCTGATTGTTTTGTAATGCATATTTAACATATAATTTTTTTAAACATGTTAGGACTATCAAATAGTAATAAGAAATTGTTTTCCCCCATTTTGGACAGTTAAAAATAGTGTTTGGGACATTTCATGTGCTGCGTAACAGTTGCAAGATTACACTGTATGTCTTTAACAAAATATAAAACATTCAAAGCATTTTAAATAGCCACTTAAGTGCTAAAGTATGGTGTCCACGTATGTGGCCACTAAGCCCTAGAAGGTTAATGGAAAATCCCCTCGCTCAGTTAAACATGACTTGGAAAATAATATTTGTGCATCTCTGTAAAATATAAAATAGTTAAAATGGTGAAATTTAAACCACACTGAGCTGAACTAAACTGAACTTCAACTTTGAAATCTGGATTTTTCTAGAATTTCTATGTTAAGCAGCTTTAACACAATCTACATTGTGAAAGCGCGATAGAAATGAACTTGAATTGAATTAAACTGAATTAAAAATCACATAAACACACAAAGAAAGAAGCCAGGAGTTGATTATTGACCGTGGGATGATATGATCAGGAGTGAGCAGTGCAGCAGGACTCATCAGAAAATGAACATAGATCATACATACAGCAGAAAGCACCTCACCCTGGCTGCAAGTGGTGTTTGACAGGCCATTTTTTATCTCCAACCGATTCATTTTCGGCCAAATGCAGGAGACCCGGTGACAAATACTGTCCATGGCATGTTTTACCGTGGTTCTTCACCTCTCCCGTAAATACAGGCTTTCTGAACAGCCCCCAAAACCCCTGAGCTGTCATCACACCTCGGTTAGGCTTGAAATAAATTGAGCTCTGCCTTGAATTTATTTTAGCTTTTGCCATATTTATTAACTGGGGAGATTCCCTATTTTCAGCAGCAGAGCAGTTTATTAATTCAGAAAACTCCACAACCCTTAAATCAGACAGATGTCAAAAGCGTTCCTCTCTGCACCCCTGATGGAAGCCTTTCACCCCTGTTAGCCTCCACCAGGAGCTTTGGGAAAGTTGTTATCCTGTGGAAATTTCGAAAGGTGTTCTTGTACCAGCTCTATAGCTTTTTTTTTTTCCCCCTGATGGATTTATGTGCCACATAAATTAAGCGCATTGCTCTCTGCATGCCTGTGGCAAGACTTTTCAACATTGCTTGGGGTGCCTCTTTTTTAATATAAAATCCATATCACTTTTGCTGAAATTATATTCCTGGTACTTCTTGGAACTAAATGCTAGATCTGCAGTTGTGGACTCTGAATTAGTTTGAGGTATTGTCATATTTGCACTTTTGAAAAAGTGTTCCAGGAACTTACATGTAATATAATATCTGTAGAATATTAGTTTGATTGCATTGCCATATTTGCACTTTAACAGCTAACATTAAGTTTTTGTGGGTCAAAGATGAAAAGTTTCACTTACAGAATTATATATAGTACTGTATGTATTTTTATTTTACATAAACAGAAAGCATGTAAAGGGTCTAGTCAGCTGTGAAAATGGGTGAAATAATGTTTAATTTTCATTCTGCGATATATTTATATAAAATAAATGTCTTGCATTGCATTGCTTTATTAAATTATATTATATTATATTATATTATATTATATTATATTATATTATATTATATTATATTATATTATATTATATTATATTATATTATATTATATTATCATTTATTCATTTTCTTTTTGACTTAGTCCGTTTATTATTCTAGGGTGGCCACAGCGGAGTGAACCGCCAACTTATCCAGCACATATTTTACGCAGTGGATGTCCTTCCAGCTGCAACCCACCACTGGGAAACATCCATTCACACTCATACACTACGAACAAATTAGCTCCCCCGATTGACTATAGTACATGTCTTTGGACTGTAGGGCAAACCGGAACACCCAGAGGAAATCCACCCCAACACAGGGAGAACATGCAAACTCCACACAGAAATATTATATTATATTATATTATATTATATTATATTATATTATATTATATTATATTATATTATATTATATTAATTATATTATATTATATTATATTATATTATATTATATTATATTATATTATATTAATTATATTATATTATATTATATTATATTATATTATATTATATTATATTATATTATAATGATAATAAATATAAAAGATAGTGATAGTGTATAACAATGTAAATAATGACAATTAATGAGTATTTTGGAGCCACACTGTAATGATAATAAAAAAAGTGTTTTAATATGTCATCAACCAGTTCTTGTTCTTCATATGCCTGACAATATTTTTTAGCATATAATCTGTTGTTGCACTGTAGCACTCTCTTCAAATCATGGTATAAATGTATTAATTGTGCTGCTTTAAAAATAAATCTGTATTAATTGTTTTGGTTTATTGTCTTATTGACTCATGTATTCATAATTTAGTCCAGAATATTTTAATAGGGAAAGATTAAAACATTAATAAACCGAAGGCAGTTTTGAACATGTCATCTGTGAGATATTTGATGTTTTGCAGCACATTAATGCACACTTTTGCACATTAAATTTGACTAATAAGGCTGTGTTTTGCCAAACGATGCACTGAAAATCAGCAAATAAAATCGTTAGGAACAAAATAATTCACAGTAATCAGCAAGTAGCTAAACGATTCAGTCAAACAATTCATTCTTATCATGTATTTAATCAGGAATCAAAGCTCTTTTACTCTAAAAAGGGAGTTCATATTTATTTATTCAGCTGTAGTTCTCATGTTTGCTTTCTTCTCCATTTTTCTGTGTAAATATTTAAGTACACTGTTTGACATTTTATTGTATTTTTGCATTAAATCACTGGCAGCACTGTTGCCAGAAATTTACTGCCACTGCCCCTTTACAGTAACCTACGTGTAAGTGTGTTTAACAGTAATTTTACAGTAAAAAAGCCTTACCACAACTTCTTTCATGGTAAAATACCCTTTACCACATCTTAATTTTACAGTATGACCTTTTTGACAATACTTTTACTGTAACTTTTTACACTAGCAGTACAACATCTTTATGATAGTATTTACCATTGAATTTAATACATTTCAAACAAGTGACTTGATCATGTAGAACAGTGTTTTAAATATTCATGGTTATTATATTCATTTTAAATGGTTTACAAAAGTAATTTCATTCAACAATCTATTTTAAATGCATTTTGTTATACAAGATAATTAATACTTTTTTCATTACCTGTCATTTTTGTCTTCAGCTAGAGTACTTGATTACTTTGATTACAGTAGAATACTGTTAATTCCTAATATGCTGATAGTTACTGTCATTTTTTTTAATTACCCACAATGCAGTGCATATTACAGTAGTGAACTGTAAAGGATGTTTGTGGTATTTTCCTGGGCGTTCTTGCAGTAAATAACTAAAATTGCAGCAAGGTCTAGCAGTGTAAGCTATTTTTGTTCCTCATCAAAACATCTTTCTTTATGTTCTTACCTGAAATGTGCTGAATATCTGAAGCAAAATGAAAACTTATTTTTTTTTATTATTAATATACAGTGGGCCAAAACCACCTTCATTCTCAAAATCTTAAGTCGTCGATGTATAAAAAAAAAAAAACGCACTGAGTCATAACGGCAGAAACATCCAGAGGCATTTCACTGCCTAACATGAAAAGCGATCCTATTTTCTGAGAGCGAGGCTGAGAGAAAGAGCAGAAATATTTCATTAAGAAGCATCTGACTCCAGTCTGAGTGCCGCCTCTCTGCTGCTTATCCCAGAGAAGCCATATTTCCAGCCAGTTATGGGACCATAAATTACCTATTGACTACCTTATTATGCTTATTCGATTTGCTGTGATCAAGAGGGTTATTGAGGTGTCAGGCCCGAGTGCCAGGGTTGATAGAGCCTATCTATGGCAAACTCACCTGAGAGAGACTGAGGCCACGTGCAGTCGAGGAAGCTGATTGGTGTAACGGAAGGGGTGGGAGGTTGTCGAATGCCAAACTGGCACTCTTCTGTAGAGACTGTCTTATGGAGATGCATTAGATACAGATGTGTTTAAAGACGGTCTTGCTGTCTAGACTGCATGGGCACATTGGCTGTGGTTGGCATTACTGGGTTAGTAAGATACTTCTGCACATCAGACTAAGAGTAGCATCAGTGCTTGATGCTGTCTGGTGTAGGGCTGTGCAATTAATCAAAATTCAATTTCGATTTTGATTTTGGCCTCCAACGATTATGAAAAAAAAAAAAAAAACATTAATTGAGATGAAACGATTAAGCTCATTTTTACATTTGAAATTATGTATTATTGGATGTGCTTAATTATTGACATGTATTCAATCCATTAATGTTTTTAAAAGCACAAAAGAGAATGCATGCTGTGTGCATTCGCTGAGCAGAACACATTGCTCCCATATCCCACTGTCACGCCAAACACGTAAGAAAACTCCCCCCTGGAGTTTGATGTCATCCATCTGACACCATCCTGTGTTCTGAAATGAGCGGTAATTTTTTTTTTTTGAATTGTCGCATTGGATTCCTAGCAAGCATTTTTTGTTGATGTCTAAAGATGTCTAATAGATGTCTAATAGACGTTTAAACATAGTCATCTTGGCTTAAACAAGGTTAAATTAAGGCTGTCAGTGAAAATCTAATAGACATTGAAGAATAGGTCAAAACTAGACTAGTCAAATAAACAGATTTATTGCAATGCTCATTTTGTTTTACTTAAAAGCCAAGAAAAGTACACTAGTTTCTTATATATATATATATATATATATATATATATATATATATATATATATATATATATAACTCAATGTAACTAGGTATATAGGCCTGGTCAAGACGATCTGCTGCAGTTCAAACCGATCATCATAGTGGGAAGGAAAGGTACTTTGACTGTGGTATGGTGTATATTGGGCGTATGGCCCACTGATAATCATTTTAAATAATCGTGACAAATATGACTGAAATAATCATGATCAAAATAATTCCAATAATCAAGCAGCCCTAGTCTGTTGTTGCACATTAAGCTTTAGTCTGTTTTAGACTGTCTGCACTGATTATTTTGACAATAGTTTTTTGATTAATTGGATAAGACACTATATGCTTGTGCTTATTAAAACTATACATAACCGTAAATCAGGGTATTTTTTATGTATAAGTATATTTTTAGGTAAAGTATGGTTAAAAATGTAAATGCTACATATCGATTTTAATGACATTTTAAACCTCAGGTGAAAAACAAAGTTTGTATCTGAACAGTGAAACTCTCTAAATGTCCAAAATATAAATAAATAAAAAGCAAAACGAGTGTTGTACTCCTATTGAATACACATTATGAAATAAGATATTAAGCAGCAGAATTTGTTGAAAAATCAAAACGATAATTTCTAAATATACAACAAATATTTATTCTTAAATTGATTTGAAATACTCGAATGAGTGGTTGTCATCTGGGAATTACATACATTGGAATGTTGCTACTGACCAATGAGAAATAAATATTCCCGACAGCTGTGTAATAAAGCACTTTAAATGCATGACGAGCAGGCAAAGAACCACCTTTTGCCATGTTATTTGCCATGTTATAGAGAAATAAAAAAACAGTTTTACTTTTTGCATCACTATATATATGCCCACAGCCATATCACCCTGCAGCCAAGACCGGTTATTCACTCAAGCTAAGCAGGGCTGAGCCTGGCCAGTACCTGGATGGGAGACCACATGGAAAAACTAGGTTGCTGTTGGAAGTGGTGTTAGAGAGGCCAGCAGGGGGCGCTTAACCTGCGGTTGGTGTGAATCCTAATGCCCCAGTAAAAGTGAAGGGGACACTATACTGTCAGTGGGCGCCGTCTTTCGGATGAGACGTTAAACCGTGGTCCTTACTCTCTGTGGTCATGAAAAATCCCCATACTCGTAAAGAGTAGGGGTGTAACCCGGTGTCCTGGCCAAAGTCCCTCAATCGGCCCTTACAATCATGACCTCCCAATCATCCCTATCCACTGAATTGGCTCTATTACTATCTCTCTACTCCTCCAATAGCTGGTGTGGTGAGCGCATTAGCGCTGTTGTCCTGTGGCTGCCGTTGCATCATCCAAGTGGATGCTGCACACTGGTGGTGGTGTGGAGATACCCCTCCCCTCATGATTGTAAAGCGCTTTGGGCAACCCAGGTTCATTCTGAAAACGTAGTCCCGCGGACGTTTCTGGAGACCGCGGAATACGTCCCAGGAGGTACGTACGGCTGCAGTTTTTGTTTTTGCGAATCCTCGAGAGGCTGCTGTTGTGCGCGTTTTCGCATCTCAAACGCCTCTCGCGAGTGCAGTTCGCGCCCGCGATGTTCTCGCGTAAACCCACCAGAGGCCACTGTCCGACTGACCGGATGATTGACTGTGCGACCGGCCAATTGGCTGACCCGCCCTCCTCCTTCCCTAAACCCAACCAATTTTACCGATTGACCCGCCCGCCCGCTCACTTCCCTAAACCCGAGCAACAGTTTACAATAGCCATCCAAAAAAAGAAAAGCCCTGACTTTTTTTTTTTTATACCGCGTTTTCGGATTTCACCGCCTCCTCACCCTGTTACCAAACTCGTTCACTTAATTTTTGGGATTCTGTTTTTGTCTTACCTGATTGCTGGAACTTTGGGTGTATGGCCATACACAATAAATGTGCCATATAAATACACATTACATTACATTACATATATTTGACTGAATCTCTGTTAGTTATGACATGTTAGATATCCTAGTCCCCACTTTGAGTCAGTCCCAGGCTTGTAATATTTGTAATTTGCTTATAATATATGTAGGTAATTGATGTACACATACATTTAAATTAGATTAGACCAGATCATGGGTTCCTTAATTTTATTATTGCCAGTTGTTGCTCTTGTAATAAGTAATTATAAATAATCATTAGATTAAATGAGCTATGGATAAAAAAGCGACTGTTTCTCTATGTCCGCCTGCTCTTTTAAGTCTAAACTTTCAATATTAAGAAAAAAAAAACGACAAGTAACATAATATTCAAGTCTTTAGTGCAGCTTAATGACCAAACAACAAAAAGTCCTGAGTCTGGATGTATTCGTTTCATTTCGCAAAGGTTTAATGAGACCTCTTCATCCCTAATGATGTTTTAAAGTCTCTTAATTAAGTTGACGTAAGAAATCATAAGATGTGCATTTCTCTGAAGCAAGATAATTCATGAAACCAGGACTCTCACTGTTTTCGCATTTAGCCATTTGAACGAAGCATGAAGGGGGCTAAATGGGAAAAACAACATGTTCACCTCATTTCATCTCTTCATTTTTAATTTAATGTGGCATCAAGCTCGCTTACGGTGTCTTAAATTCAGGTTTCATTACCCAGGAACCATGTGGCTCCTCTCGCAGCAACCGGCGGCTGCAAAACTTCATTATCAATATGCTCCACAAATATGCTTCCTGCATGCTCGTTTAGAAATGAGCAAGTTCGTTCATTTAGCAGGCCGCCGTGTGTTGTAATGGAGTTTGCAAAAAGAGAGAGAGAAACTGGAGAACAGAAAAAAAAAACGCATGTGAGGGACAGACGGGGAGTGTTGAGGAGGGAGCGCTGAAAGTCGTTAGACAGGCCTGTTAATTGAGTCAGTGAGACGGAGCGTGGAGTGTGTTTGTCTGAGGACCAGACGACCTTCAGCACAGACACGGGCATTAATTAGTGCTCTGTGCACAGGTGAACTCCTTCAAGCCCAATGAGGAGAAGATGACCGTCTTTTTCAAGTTTAATGTGCTTTCCGGCGATAATGAAATCCTCAACACACTTCCTTCATAAAGTCTTCTATGTAAGGAGCAATCGACGATGTGGTGATTGAGTTTAAATGATTTTAAAACAATGCACACCCTAGGCGGGGAAGAGATGAATTATTATAAAATAATACACAGCCCAGGTGGCGATCATTTTAATTATTATAAAATGATGCATAATCCAGTAGGGGGGACCAAATTGATTGATTCTGCAATGCACCATAATGCATACAAGGATGATTATCGGTTAATATTAGAACATATCCAGTTTTTACGTATTGACTTAATTTATCCAATGGTATGTCAAAGTAATTCCTAACTTCCTTTAAAAAATTGTACTTTTTTGTACGACTGAACTCGACTGAATTTGTACGAATTAGCCACTAAATGCACAAATCATATATATATATATATATATATATATATATATATATATATATATATATATATATATATATATATATATGTATATATATATATATATATGTATATATATATATATATATATATATATATATATATATATGTATATATATATATATATATATATATATATATATATATATATATATATATGTATATGTATATATATGTATATATATGTATATATATGTATATATATATATATATATATATATATATATATGTAATATATATATATATATATATATATTAGTGCTGTCAATCGATAAAATTTTTTTAAACTAATTAATCGCACCTTTTTAAAAAAATTAATCACGATTAATCGCATTTACATTTGGCTATTCAAATGTCAAATTAATGTAAACGCAACACAAAAAACTATTTAAGTTCAAAATATAATTGTTTATTAGAATTAAAATTCAAAATATAATTGTTTAATAGAATTTTTGTTTAACCTGTAACACAGATTTCTTCATGTAAACAACATACCCACAAAACACCATCAAGATCCTGGCTTGACAGCCATATTTATTAAAGAGATTAAAACACAGGCATGTTAATGACATTTAAATTTTAAAACAATCAATGCCAATAAAGAAAACATTGATTTCCATGTTGGATTCTAAGTGGACTGCAAAAAAATGCCCAAATACAGGAATTGCAGATATGGAAAATGAAAAATTATAATAATAAACTAGAGAATACAAACTGTTGCACTCATTGTACAGTTTTATTGCTGTGAGTTGAAAACATTAGTTATAGAGTAGAAACAATTTAATCCTCCTTTACATTCATCCAGTTGCTAAGACTAGGAGTATCCCGCAAGTGCACAGAGACTCCCAAATGCCCGCAAATGAATGATAATTTCTCGCAAACCGGTCGTTAAATACATTACACACCCCTCTCGCCCGCATCCCTCCTAGCTTTTCAGGTAGCCTATAACGCGCGCAACTCACCCCCACCGTCCTTCAGGTAAGTCCTTCACACACGTCCCTACTCAGATACGTCGCTCACTCCACCCCTGACACCCCTCAACGGGCCTGACACAGACACACACACAGACACACACACAACGCGCTGCAGACGTTTTGGCCCGAACGGCCTTCCATACTGGAGCGACTCCCCTCAGATTCAACACGCATGATCACGTTCATCAAATTTGCTTAAACTAAGCGTTCTAAAGTATTACCTTATTTCACAAGGATTCTGACACTAAAAACGCAAAGGAAGTAATGAGGAAATACGCTAAACTTGGAGGGCTCATGCTGAAAGGCAGAGTAATGCCTTGTCTTTGACACCTCGCAACTTCACCAGAGACTTTCTGAGTACATTCACATAAGACACCAATTCTCCGATTTTAATATGATTAAGATTATACTCTTATTAAAATTCTACCGTGTAGCCTAAGCAGTGATTTTAATACCTTAAAGGAACACCGAGTCACGAAATGCGGAGGATTTTCTTTCTGTTCGCCATGCGGTATTAACCTACAACAGAAGTCGAAAGTTAAAAATGAAACACCCGAAATTGCATGAAACTTTGGAGAGCCTGATGATGCGACTAATTGTTTTATACTGAAACTTGCCTTCAAAAAGTGCTTCCTTGGTCTTATCCACTTTTCTTGCATGTTAAACACACGTCCACCACAACAGGAAGTAAATAAAACCTGCAACTGCATTAATTGCGTTAATTTTTTTAACCCGTTAATTATTTAAAATTAATCGCATGCGTTAATGCACTAATTTTGACAGCGCTAATATAAATTATAAATAGTTTTCTCGTGAGATCAGGCTGCATTTATCATATACTGTATGTGTTATTGTTACGACCCCCTCGTTTGGGTCTCAACATAAGAGAGCTCAGGCAACAAAAGAATATGTATGCAACTTATTTATTATACATAAAACTAAATAGAACAACAAATCAAGGAACAAACAAATGTCTAGGGAATAATAAAGAACTTAACTAACTTTAACTACACATATAAATAATGCCAAACAAAACCATAAGGTAAAAGAATAAAGACATGGTCTTGACATGAGGACGGCCTGGTAGCCACACCGTCCTCTAGAAGGTAGCGCATAACTTCATTTATATGATCTAAACCAATTGGTGAGCAAGTAGGCACCCAATCAGGATCTGCCACATCCAAACTGGAATCCTGGGGTCATCATAGTTATGTCATGGTAAAATACTATGGCGAAGGAGGCCAGTGTGAGTAATTTAAACTACATAAAAAAGGGCACTGACGTAATTTATCCAATGCTATCTCAAGGTAATTTGTAATTTTTTCGATTTAGTGGCTAATTCGTATGAATTTGTACAATTTTATTTGTACAATTTAGGACGATTTGCTCATCCCTCAGTGAGGTTTGGGTTTCGGAGTAGGGTTTGGTGCCACGCCTTCTTTTAAAAATTTAAATACTTTTGTATACAACTGAACTGAATTAGCCACAAAAAAAAACAAAAAAAAAAAGGCTGCATTTAACACACATATGTTTATAAAGTAAAATACTACGAAGAAGGAGGCGGAGTAATTACGACTACATAAAAAACAGAAATGTTTATTAGAAAATAATTTACACCAGATAAGATGATTCATTGAATTAAAAAATAATGCCCTCCTGAGGTGGTGATCTGTTGAATTATCTGAAAATAATGCAAAGCTGATGTTATGATCTGTTGTTGAATTACTAGAAAACAGTGCACACCAGACTTGATGATCTATAGAATTATATGGAAATAATACACATCTGTGGTGGTGATCATTTGAATTGTTATAAAACGATGCATACCTCAGTAGGGGTGACCAAATTAATTTGTTTCTGCGATGCACCATGATGCATACAAGGATGATTCGGTAGCGGTTAGTAATAGAACATATCTGGTTATTACGTCATTTATCCAATACATCTTCCAGCAATTCATAATTTTTTGATTTAGTGGCTATATCATATGACTTCATATGATTTTATTCGTACAGTTTAGTACAATTTGCTCATCCCCCAATAACTGTTTTCTAATTTCTAAGGTGCCGCTGTCATCATTAACGTGCTGGGTGCATTTTGCTCACGTGGCTGCGGGAAAATGAAAAAAGAAGAGCGGGGCTGTGGCAATATAATAAATAAAAAGAGTGAGGCTGTGGTCAAATAAATAAATAAATAAATGAAAAAAGTGCAACTGCTGAGAGTGCAAGCAGCTAGGGACACCAGCCCTGGCGGTCAAAAAACGGACCGGCCCATTGGGAATTCTCCCGGTCCTCCCGATTAGCCAATCGGGTCCTGATTTGTGTGAAAATGATACGCATCCAAGGTGGTGATCTATTAAATTATATGAAAATAATGTACACCTGAATTGGTGAAATAATGAATTAACAAAAATTAATTGATCCAAAAAGTTATGATCCATAGTTATATTATACAGGTATATGTAAACCAGGTGTGCTCAACCCCTGCTCCTGGAGATCTACTGTCCTGCAGATTTCAGTTGCAACCCACATCAGACACACCTGCCTGTAATTATCCAGGGCTGTATAGATCCTGATTAATTGGTTCAGGTGTGTTTGATCAGGGCTGGAGCTGAACTCAGCAGGAAGGTAGATCTCCAGGAGCAGGGTTGAGCACCCCTGATGTAAACACAGCACATTGAATTATATGAAAATAATACACATCTTAGGTGGTGATCTTTTGGGTTATGAGAAAATAAGGCACTTCTAAGGGAATAATCAGTTGAATTATTATAAAATGCAGCACACCAGAGTTGATAATAAGTGCATTGTTGGAAAATAACGCCCACCAGATATAATAATTTGTTGAATTTTATTGAAAATAGTCAGAATCAAGCATTCAACAGCCCTTTAGTGTAATTGTGTTATAAAGTTGTGAATACAAATACAGTCTGTTAACTTTGCTATCTTGTACCTGCTTTTCTCTCTGCATCTCATTAAAGGTGCATTGATTTGCACCTTCTGGGTCTCGGTTCGACTGCGATAACTGCGACGTGTCTGTCTTTCAACTGCTGTATCACAGATCTTCCCAGATGTAAATGTTGATTTTCAATGATACAGATGCCAGATTTTCAATCATACACTGTAACTGCTGCAAAATAGAGTGAGCGCTTAGATCTGTGTTTGCATTTTTTATCATCACCTGTCTGATTCACTTTGAGCGCCGATGACAAATCCGTGGCTCTCTATTCAGCCTCAACTGACTGGTTTATTTATTTATTCCAGGAAAAGCTTCAAAAGCAACCGATAGCAAAAAAGACAAAGCCACTGATCTGACAGCTATCAAAAGAATTAAAGGTTTTTAGCAGCATTATCGAGCAAATTGAGAATAAAAAAATGGAAGACACAGGCTGCAAAGTTGAAGAGAATTAGAAATGACAAAGAGAACTTCTTGATGTACGTGACACTATTGCTATTATATGTAAATTCAGCTTTGACTGTAATTTCACTGTTAACTTTCTCCACCAGTGATTATAAAAAAATATGTCGCCAGCTAACACCAGCAGTTTTAATAATGTTCACAACATTTTCATTGCATTCAGAATATTTTTGTTAAATTACAGCAAGCAAGTTCATTCGTTCATTCAATTTCCTTTGTAAATGAAACTCTTAAGGCTCGTACACACCGGGACGCTCTTTGTTTGCGTTTAACCTCAGCGTTTTTCCGGATTCAAACTCAAGCGATTTTCACTGGCGTCGAGCAGAAGAGTATGCAAAATCACTCCTTGACATTAGATGGCGCTACACAACTTTAAGCTTCTGACACACGCTTGATACACAGAAGAAGAAGGAAATTGACATGCTTGTTGTTATGGATGGTTCAAGCAGCAGCTCCAGCTCTTGCAATGAAGAAATGATTATTGTTGACCAGTGCAATAAGCAGCTCAATGTTCATATTGCCTCTGGGTTATTCTCTTCAATGTGCACTTACATTGACAGTTTTGCGCTTGAGCACCTCCAAGTGCTGTTTACTTTAACTTCAGCAGCACATGATCAAAAGTGCCAATCTGATTGGTGAAAGTTTTAACGTGACGCGTCAAAACAAAAAACGAGCATGAGGCGTTTCTTAAAAAAATGGCACTTTTACACCTGCCGTTTTGTGCATTGGTGTGCACGATCACATTGGCGCCCTGTGTTCAAAATACCTGGTTCAAACCAATCAGTGCGCTATTGTGTATAAGGTGGAAGTTCATTAATATGCATGATAGCTGTTTTTAACCTGTTACGGTGTTCAGAGGGCAGAGAGACGCGTGTGGCAAAAACAAGTGGAAGAACAAGAATTGTTTGGAGATACGGGTCGTCAATGTTGCATTTATAAATGTGCTACAACAAAGGTTTTGTTTTCATTTCCCACTATTAGAGTGCAGCTGGACTCACGTGTGGTCCACAGTATATGCGACAGAAATATGTTTGTAAGGAGCAGTTTTTACCCGAGAGCTTTTCGCATATGGAAATGGTGAAATTCAGATTTACCGCTTGTCTCCATTTAAAAGAAGAAGCGGTTCCCATTCGTGTTGATTGTCCTGTCTCTACAGATTTGGTACTGTATGTGAGCGATCAGTGCTCTTTGTTTGTTTATTCAGAGGGAAAGTTAGTTCGTATCGTCAGCAGTACTCTTTTAGCTTTTAAAGACATACCTTAGTCAAAATGATTAAGTTACTAATGTCACGGTCGGTGAGGGGAAAAGGAGCGAGGACTCAAATGCAAAGAAATAATGGGTATTTATTGATAAAAAATAAAAAGCAAAACAGCAAAACAAACTACCCCGAGGGAGAAAATATTAATAAAACAAATAAACAAACAAACAAACTAGACCGGGCAGACTGGCAAACTGGAGAACAGGGGAACAGGACAAGACAGGAACCGATGACATCTGATGACGAACTGGCACAGAACAGAAAACATGAGGGGATTATAAAGCAAAAGTAAATTGACACAAACAGGTGAACATGACAAACTAATAATGAGTTAACAAGGAGGGTGGGACTAGACAATAGACGGGAGAGCGCATGACACAGAGAGACAACACAAGCCATGCGCTTACATAAAACAGGACAAGAACATGCAGCCAATGAGAACTCATTAACCGCATGTTCATGACAAGAAAAGCACAACACTGAAGTAGAGGTCTGCATTCCCGCGGCTGTCCCGTGGGCGCCGCAGGACCCGACCAGATTTCTGCGGCGCGGGAATAAATTTCCGAATAAATCACGGGAGCAGTCGGTAACGGGTTTAATTTGGGACGGGAGCGGGCTGTCTAGCAATATCGCGGATATTGCTATGCGAATGAGAGAGAGAGAGAGAGCGAGTGTGTGCTTGGTGCTTGTGTATATGTGTGTGTGTTAGTGCGCGCGCGCGAATGAGAGAGAGCTTTCCCAGATAGCAAAATACACTCGGGCCAGTTCCGGCTAGATTCTCGCCTGCCAGAAACTTACCACTCAGCCCGGCTCCGGCTGCCGGACTCCGGATGCTTGTGGACTCACTGCCCGATTCCGGCCCGAATCAATCGGGCCAGATGCGGCGGCCGTAAGCGCATCCGCGCCGGAATCGGCCCGAGAGTAATGTGCGCTGCGGCCCGGAGCTGGCGCGACTCAGTATTTATATACCTTTATATAAAACCTTTTGGTATTACATTGGTACTTGATACATGGTATTACAAGCCTTTGAGTTGATATAACAGCAAACGCCTGTGTGTCTGCTTGGTGCTTGTGTGTGTGTTAGTGCGTGCGCGCGCGTATAAGAGAGATTTGTCTGTGTGTGTGTGCTTGGTGCTGTGTGTGTGTGTTTATACAGACAGCTTGCCTGCCTGGACTGTATAGCAGGGGGATTTTCGGTTTTGTTCTCCCCCGCCCTTTAGCGGGATCGGGCGCGGCGGGCAGAAAACGGGGCGGGTCGGGCATCGGGACAATAAATTCTTAATATAAGCGGGAGCGGTCGGGTTCGGGCTAAAACCTGGTGGGTGGGTGCGGGCGGGAGCGGGATTCAAAATTTAGTCCCGCACAGATCTCTACACTGAAGAGCACGACAAAAGCATGTGACCAAAATGTAAACACATAGCCACGTGCTTTGACAACAGACGCAAGAGACAAGCACACGATGAATGAAAACACTCATCGTGCGCTCACACACGCAGCGTGCATGCTTCATCCCAGCACCGACCAAAGCCGAAACCAATTAGACTGAGACGCTGGGAATGAAACACCACGCTGCAGACAGACGAACACAAACACGAGTACAAGAACCCGCGCGGCCGCATCCAGCGGGAGCGGGCACGCTCTGCGCACACCCACGAAGGCGCGCGCACACACGGAGACACACACAATGACAGAAACAAGTGCTCGACCCAAGAAAACTTGAGCCGAGCACAGCAGGACAGGACTAGACATGACTAGTGTCCGGATTCTGCCACCAAAACAAGAATTTACATGACCAGAGTGGCAGAACCCTGACAACTAAGTTTACAGTATGTTAATATCTGTTATGGACTGAAAAATAAGCTGTAAATGCTGTTCTCCGAGTGTAAACATCTTTATCAAACTATTACCGTCGCGTAGGATTTTCGCCGTATTTTGTGACAAGCTAGTCTATACACACACTGCTTTCTCACGCTACCTACCGAGTGCATCTAAGTTACAGAAAAATGCAAAGTTTTTTTTTTTTTTCTCCCATTCACCGCGCGGTATCAAACATTCCATTAAAACTACACTGACAAAACACTTCTAGTTTGTCACGGAGGCCATGCACAAAATGTTCCTAAACAAAAGAAAAAGTGCTGAACTGCAGTTAAAGTCGACAAATTAATAATTTGGGCAAATATTTGGATTACTGATGTCCATGTAAATGCAGTCACTGTCTTTCACTCCTGCGTCTGTGTTTGTTTTGACTCTGAAAATCAGCACGTGCTCGAACTGAAACTCCCATTTTTATGCAAAACCTTCCCTCTTTCCCTACCCTGACACTCCTACCTAAACAAAGCTGGACACACCCACTTTCCTGACTTTTTTTTTAATTAAACACTCTGCTGAGACAAGGGGGTTTCTTAGCACTTTAAAGTGACATTTAACTCTGTTAATTAGGCCAGTTAGAATAATAAGGCAAGACATTTTATTGCAAGAGTTGTTCTGTAGACAATCAAAAAATATTGCTTAAGGGGGCTAATTTTTTTGACCTTAAATGGTTTTTAAAAAATTAAACACTGCTTTTATTTTAGTTGAAATAAAACAAATCAGACTTTCTCCAGAAGGAAAATATTATATGAAATACTGTGAAAATTCCTTGCTGTTGAACATCATTTGCAAAATATTTGAAAACGAAAAGGGCTAATAATTTTGACTTCAACTGTATATATATTTTTTCCTCAGGCTCTATATATTCATAGGGAAAAAAAGTGAAAACAAGCTCATTTTGGTCAAAACAAGGTTCTGACCTTTAAACACAATGCTGTGACTGCAGGACTCAGCTGACACTTAACCTGTCGGACAAAAAAAAGAGGTCACAAGGCCTGGAGGTTAATCAAATGGCAGAGGTTTAATTTGCTGAATGTGTACCATTCGGATGAGCAGCAATTTAATGGTGGAGAAAAACACACCTAAATGTCATTTGTGTGAACACGGCGTGTGGCATGGCAATATTTTCCACAGGGAGCCTTGCTGATAAAGTTCAGTATGCAGGGAGGCTGTTCCGGTCCAGTGTGTTAAATTTGAGGTGTTTCTGATTGCTGTCAGATTGTGTGCTTCGATTGTGCCATTTTATGGACATCCAGAAAGAAAATCATCTGGGAAAATGTATCTGTCAAGCATTATATTTCCAGTGAATGTGAGAGAACCATTAGCCCTCGCCATGTGACAGCCTACATGGTAATATCTTCATTTTAAACAGACTTTCAATAGTTAAAGTCATGCATGACCTAATTGTCCTCAGAGACAATGATCACATCCCAATCAAAGTACTGAAATCTGAGATTCTCTGCTTTTTGTCTCTCTCCATATCCTATTATCTCTCTCACTCAGTCACTTTTCTGTCTTTTTAAGATCACATGAATATCGAGAGATGTACTTAATTATTAACAAAGATAGTTATCCTAAAAAAAATAAAAATAATAAATAAATACTTTAATACAGTTAAAGTCAGAATCATTAGCCCCCTTTTGATATATTTTTTCTTTTTTTAAATATTTCCCAAATGATGTTTAACAGAGCAAGGACATTTTCACAGTATGTCTGATAATATTTTTTTCTTTTGGAGAAAGTCTTATTTGTTTTATTTCGGATAGAATAAAAGCATTTATTAATTTTTAAAAAAACATGTTTTGGGACAAAATTATTAGCCCCTTTAAGCTAATTTTTTTTATCGATAATCTACAGAGCAAACCATCGTAATACAATACCTTGCCTAATTAACCTAACCTGCCTAGTTAACCTTATTAACCTAGTTAAGCCTTTAAATATCTCTTTAAGCTGTATAGAAGTGTCTTGAAAAATATTAAGTAAAATATTATTTACTGTCAGCATATCAAAGATAAAATAAATCGGTTATTAGAAATATGTTTTTAAAATTATTATGCTTAGAAATGCGCTGAAACAATCTTCCCTCCAATAAACTGAAATTGGGGAAAAATAAATAGGGGCGCTAATAATTCAGGAGGGCTAATAATTCTGATTCAACTGTGTATATATATATTTATATGTATATATATATATATATATATATATATATATATATATATATATATATATATATAT
This sequence comes from Danio rerio, assembly GCF_052040795.2. NCBI lineage: Eukaryota > Metazoa > Chordata > Actinopteri > Cypriniformes > Danionidae > Danio > Danio rerio. The sequence continues at coordinate 41,346,707 of NC_141035.1, forward strand.
AATATGCATATTGTGTACATATATACTACATAATATATTTAACACTGTTAAAATAATTCCATTCTAAGGGAATCTGAATATTATTGTTACATTTTAATTAATTTTTTATGTCATTTTAATCAAATAAAACTTTTATTTACACATGCTAATGACACACACACACATACATACACGCACACAACTGTACAACAATATTTATGAGGACTCCCCATAGACATATCGATTTTTATACCTTTTATATGTGTATTTTTAGGTGTGTATTGTGTGCATATATACTACATAATATATTTAACAGTATGTTAAATAATGTTTATTTTTAATTAATGTTTATGTTCATTTTAATCCAATAAAAAAAATAAAAAAATACACACACATACAGTACACTTAAACAACAACGTCATGTATTTATGGCCTCCTCATAAATATAGGCCAAACTCAAAGTCAAAAAATGCACATTTTGTCATTATTTAGAGTTTTTACGACAAACAAGCATATGTTGTAATACATTTATAGCAATGTTTGTTTTACAGTCATGCTTAATCATGCTAAAATAAAAATACCTTTACATTTTGCCATCTAGAACCCATAATGATATCTCCTGTATAGTCGTCTCACAAAATACTTTCAGATCTGTTCTTGTGATTACATACTAGATGAATATGACCATGATGTAAATACGAAGTTCTGTTATGAGTTTATTGTCACATTCTATTGCTATGATAACATGCAGCCTGATCTCACGAGGAAACGCAAGTATTTTACGTTTTGTCAGTTTAGTGGCTAATTCGCATGCATTCGTAAGAAATTCAATCGTACGGAAATGTTATTCTAAATTAAAATGTTTATTTTTATAATTTTAAAAAGGAGGCGTGGCACCCAACCCAACCCCACCCCTAACCCCGACCGTCATTGGGTGATGAGCAAATCGTACTAAATTTTACAAATTAGATTGTACGAATTCATACTAATTAGCCACTAAATCAAAAAGTTACGAATTGCCGTGAGATTGCATCATTGCCTTTTGTGATTTCCTGAAGATAAATACCATAAAATAACTCAACTGGAATAACTACAGCAGTCACCATCATTGGTCTATTATGAAGAGCTCGTGAAAACATATGATGGCGTGTTCAGGTAATCCTCTTCCTGGTAGATGCTGCACACTGGGGTGTATGAGGAGATTCCCTCCAATGTGTAAAGCACTTTGAGAGTCTAGAAAAGCGCTGTATAAATGTAAGAAATTATTATTATTATTATTACTATTATTATTATTATTATTATTATTATTATTATTATTAGTAGTAGTAGTAGTAGTAGTAGTAGTGTAGTGCTGTCCTATTTTTAGGGGTGTATTTTCAAGCCCTTCCCTTTCATACTTTGTTTCAAGGACCAAAGGATAAAACAAATGTATTTGGGATTGGGTCATAATGATTTTTATACTATATCCCCTAAATCCAACCCTCACAGGAAACAACCTGCATTTTTACATTTTCAAAATACTTAATTCTGTGTTATTAATAAGCCATTTTTCTCATGGGGACCAAAAACAAAAAAAAAGTCCCCATAAGGTCAAAGTTACTGGTATGAGGATGTTTGGTTTCAAAATTTAGAGTTTAATACTATTCAGGTATCTTCAGGTGCAAATACATGACCTCAGAGGTGATTTACAGTATCTATGAGCTGAAAACCACAAAACGTAATTGCTTTGAGGTTTCAGTCATTGTTCCATAAACAACGCTGAGCAAGTTTATTACTCAGTAAGTTTATTACTAGTGGCTTGTTCAAATTGCTAATCTTGCATTCAGAGGCTTTGAACTTTGCCATGAGTCTTCTCTTCTGTCTCCTCCAGGCCACAGCAGCTTCATCTTGGCTGTAACTCAGGATCTCAGCTCTTAAATCAATAGCATAACTCAGAGAGAGGGAGAGAAGAGACACAGGGCCCGAGAAGCTGAAATACGTTCCTTATAACTCAAAGCATATTTGCTGCCATTATCTGAAGGTGTGACCAAGGTGTTAATAACTCTTCACCGTGGGTGGTGGGATCCTGACAGGACGGAGTGTTTGAAGGGTGTGAAGGTGGAGGGGATGAGCGGCACATAAACACACACATGCACACATGCACAAAAACATACACGTTAATGACAGCACATACACTGTACTCACATGCTCATATATATATATATATATATATATATATATATATATATATATATATATATATATATATATATATATATATATAGAGCTAGTCTTTTGTAGTCGATTCAGTATCAATTGTCTAAAGCTGCAAATTTATCATTATTGTTTTTGATATTCTGTATTCTAGGTGTAAAATGAAACTATAGAAAAAAAAGTTAGCTTAAAGGGGCTAATAATTTTGTCCTTAAAATGGTGTTAATAACTTAAAAATTAATAACTGCTTTTATTTTAGCTGAAATAAAACAAATAAGACTTTCTCCAGAAGAAAAACATTATCAGACATGCTGTGAAAATTTCCTTGCTATTTTAAATGTAATATGGGAAATATTTAAAAAAGCAACATAAATTCAAAGGGGGGCTAATAATTCTGACTTCAACTGTATAAGGCAAGTGACAGCCTGCAGAGCTGCCATCTACATTAGTTCTCCATTAGTAATCCCGGACGAGCCCCCGATTTGTCATAACCTGGCTCAGATATTATGACAAAATAGAGGGAGAATAGGAATTTAACAAAACATATCACATTTAATTAACAGATTAAAATGCGAAGAAACACAAATGTTGGCAAAGTGTAATAACAAGAAGATGTGCGTAGGAGAGCTAGGGAGTACAGGTCTGTCTTAAGAAATCATTTGAAGATTCCAACAGTCCGAGCACTTTTTTTTAAGAGCATGCAACTTACTCCATAATTTTGGAGGATCATCTGAAAATTTAAGTTGGCCATTTTTTCACCTAGACCTTGGAAGGTGTGTTCGGAGGTGGGAAATAGAGTTAGTTTAATGTACCCATGCACCTGAAATGAAGTATTAAGGTTAAAATACCAATAGCAAATAAAAAAAAATTGAAATAACAAATAGGTTGTGTATCTGAATCAATACCCAGCTCTACTCATATGCACATGTGCTGTAAACATACCTGTCAACATTGGGATGTGGAAATAAGGGTTATGCCCACCATAATAATGGACCCCCCCCCCCCCCCAAATAAATAAATAAAAATACCCAAATTACTGTTTCATTGTAAATAAACAGTTAAATGGTCAGTAATATGTTTTATTAGTTAAAATTGAAAAAAAAAAAAAAAATATATATATATATATATATATATATATACATATATATATATATATATATATATATATATATATATATATATATATATATATATATATATATATATACATTAGCAGCAAATACATTAGTAAACAGTTCAGCTTATTAAAATTAATATCAAATCTTTGTAGCCGTTTCTTTACTGTATAACTTACACATTCTGATTAAAGAGCAACGAATAAATCTCTTATTTAGGTTATTTCGTTTGATTACATTAAATAACAGCTGTCACTTTAAAAATGCACACATATAACAATATAATAAAGGCATTCGACTGCTTTCCTAACTTTTCATGCTCATTTAAGATTAAATTAGTTGTGTTTGGAAAAAAAAAAAACACCAAGATTGACATCTTTAGATGTTGTTATTATTATTAATTATGTGTATACACCTGTTCAAACACACACCCAAAAACCAGACTTTCGCTCCGCTTCAAATCGCGTGTACCGAATCCGTTTGGAAAACATTGTCTAATTATCACTATGGAACGCGTCAGCTGACAGTAATCCACCAATATATGTCTTTTTTGAAGATTGCATAGGAGGGGTGACGGCACCTGTAATGAAAAGGAAGGGAAATTGCGCCGTTTTTATGTTTATTTCAAAGTGTTTTTGTGCCTAAACAAAGCGAAAGCACAGAACAGACTCACATTTAAGAGCAAGGGGCGGCCCCTGGTGGTTCGGCGGTATGGGCTGCGTATAGGGAGGCTCGGCTCTTTTAAGTTTCTTCCCAGCCTTCTGAGAAAAACTGAAAATACAGGAGAAATACAGGAAAATACCTTTACGGGATGATAGCGGGATAGAACTGTAAAATATGGGAGGGTTGACAGGTATTGCTTTAAAAAAATGATGGATTACACACAGTTCCTTCATGTTGTCCACAACACAAATCGATTAAGTTGACTTAATTGTTTTTACAAATTTAGGAGGATATAATATAAGACAAATAAGTTGTCCCAAATAAAAACGTAAAGAATTGTTTCAACTCATTTGAAATAAGTAGTTTAAATAACAGCTAAAGTTATTTTTTGAGTGTGGTGAACCCACCGTTTGGTCTAATCTTCCATGCTCATCTTTCATTCTCCAAAAGTTGCAGTTGGATGTAGCATCCGTCTACGGTATTCTAATGTAGTGCGGAGGGTATTGGTGTGCCCTTGGCAAAAAAGGGGCTGGTCGTTGCAGGCCAAGTGTGGGTATAAATCGCTTCAACGGCAGTTTTATGGCTGGTTGTAAATAGACGGTGCTGCCATTTTTTACGACAGCTATCACTAACTCATTCTGATTCTTATTGCCTCTCGAACGCCGCCAATGGCCTGTCTGCCACTCCCAGCGCTTGCTCTTCTGTGCTGCCCAAACTTCTGACGCCGGCCGGATTTATCACTATGGTGTTACTGCGCCTTTAACAAGTACCACAGCGTTTAATTGAATCACTTGTTTTCTTGTTCATAATCACACATATGGATCCAAGTGCAGCAAAGTGGCTTTGGGGATCTTTTTAAAAGCGAGTTGTTGGGGAAGACGAGCGGGGAACGTGAGGTTTGATGTGGTTGGCGGATTATGTGGCAGATGGAAAAGAAAAAGGAAAATATAATTTCTTGTCAATGCTGTCTTCAGATTTCATAGTATTGACAAATTTGTAACTCCTTAAAATGTTGTTGCAAGTCATTGATTTCACGATGAGAAGGAATTCATTCTCATGTAAACTGCAAAACAAACAAAATAATAGCTGGTAATTGATAGTAACTTAGTGTGTTTTTGTTTATTTATGCTTTCGAATTGCATTGTGGCCTATTAAATGATAATATATTGTTTCATATGTACATATACAGTTGAAGTGAGAATTATTAGCCCCCCTGAATTATTAGCTGCCCTGTACATTTTTTTCCCCGATTTCTGTTTAATGCAGATTTTTTCAACACATTTCTAAACAAAATAGTTTTAATAACTCATCTCTAATAACTGATTTATTTTATCTTTGCTATGATGACAGTAAATAATATTTCACTAGATATTTTTCAAGACACTTCTATACTGCTCAAAGTGACATTTAAAGGCTTAACTAGTTTAATTAGGTTAACTAGGCAGGTTAGGGTAATTAAGGCAAGTTATTGTATAACGATGGTTTGTTCTGAAGAATATCAAAAAAAATGTAGCTTAAAGGGGCTAATAATGTTTTACCTTAACATGTTTTTTTTTTTTTTAATTAAAACTGCTTTTATTCTAGCTGAAATAAAACAAATAAGACTTTCTCCTGGAGAAAAAAATATTATCAGACATACTGTGCAAATTTCCTTGCTCTGTTAAACATCATTTTAATATATTTAAAAAGGAAAAACAAATCAATGGGGAGGGGGGATGGGGCTAATAATTCTGACTTCAACTGTATACAGACATACTTACATACAAACATACATACATACATACATACATACATCCATACATACATACATACATACATACATACATACATACATACTAAGGCTGCACAATATACCATTTGAACATCGATATCACAATGTGTGCACCGGCAATTCTCACATCGCAAGATATGCAATATTGAGATTATTGATGACCAGAAGCCACGGGTCAAAACACACATGATTTGTGGAGACTGTGCAGATTTAAACCCTTAATAGACTGTAAGTTTATCATCTGCATGTGTTTTTAAGGCCTGTGACTGTGAGTATTTGAAGAGTTTAAAGCATTTTAGTTGGTGCAAAAAAAATGAATAAAGATTACTTTTGTTGAATTATTTATATGATACACTATACAGTGCTATTTTACATTTGATTATTCAATGTCTGTACCTGAATACTGTTGCTCTCTCCAGAAAACCAGAAAACACTTTATACTTCACTTTAATACTTGGTCTGTTGTGTTTATTTATGATTGTAATTTATATATATATATATATATATATATATATATATATATATATAACCTTTAATACAAAATCATTCCATGTAATGACTTTTCAAATAGAGCTATTTAAATCATTTGGTAACATTTTTGCGCTATATATATATATATATATATATATATATATATATATATATGTATGTCATATCTGTGTGTGTGTGTATATATATATATATATATATGTATATATATATATATATATATATATATATATATATATATATATATATATATATATATATATATATATATATATATATATATATATATATATCGCAGAGAAAAACAATATTGCAATGTACATTTTTTCAACACCGTGCAGCCCTAATGTACATACAGTCCCCAGCATAAGTAAGTATTTTTGAAAATGAATTTTTAGTAAAATTAAGTAATATATCGGTGCATTTAAACAAAATAAATTTATTAAATTCTTATGTTTATTAAAATATTTTTTCAGGCATTGAGCATGTTTAGGAATAGAAAGATAATACTTTTTAACAAAACATTGCAAAAAATAATACAAGCTACAGCATTTCAACAATTTTGTTCTTTGTTTTTCTTGATTTTTATTTGATCTAATATTTTTCCCTAACGCATACATTTGGCCTGCACATTTTTAAACCGTTATCATAAGATGTTTTGTTAGATTAGCTCCAGATTTGGCTTCAGTACTGACTAATCTAATGTATATGCGCAAATATAATATTGTAAAGCATCTAATAGAAAATATTCATTTAAATGAGAGATTTTTGAGTATTGTACTCATATATGCTGAGCACTGTATATATTGTGTGTGAGTAAATTAATTATGTAATATAAATGACAACTTGTAAAATCAATTAAAATATTGTCAGTGTACTATATTTATTTGCTAACATGTTTTTTTCCATAAGAGCATATAATTAAGAATATAAATAAATAAATAAATAAATAAATAAATAAATAAATAAATAAATAAATAAATAAATAAATAATATTTTTGTAGGGCAAGCAGCTGGTTGCATCACGTGACCAGTCATGTGATTTTGGAAGTTTGAGGATGTGGATCTGCAAATGTCAAACAACACAGCAACTGTGTTTGATTCTCTCATCTATTGTTTTTGGAGGAATGTCTTTTTTTCAACATCCAAATTAAATCAAAAAGGAGTATAATCACACATCAGCAGTATGAATCAGTATGAATATGAGTCCAAAACAATCCAAACAAAACCCGTAATTTATAGGGCAGTCAATAAACCATTATGCTGCACTTTAATATTTTACCTGTGTGATTTTCAAAGCTGAATCAGGTAGATCATGTATACCTTGTGTGATCCTGAAACGCATTTGCATATTTTGGTTAATGTTTGACGACCACAAACAATACATCTATTGTATTATCAAGCCGCAGTGTTTGAAAACCATAAACAATACATCATGTTTGATTTCATCGTTACAATACTGATTATGTTTGCGCTTTAATACATGTTTGTGCTTTGATATTTTGTCATGTGATGCTTTTTAAAGTGCTACTATAAGTGCTTGTTCGGATAATGGAAAAACAGCTTTTTTGAACATGATGAATTGGTAACCTGCTCTATTGTTTATTTTGCTGTGCACATAAAATATCATTTCAGTTTTGTAAACAATGTGGCAGTGTCTGGATAGTTCTTCCGGCTGCATCATGCAGGGATCTGGAGATATAGTCCATATTTTATTGTGCATTTGATGTCTTATTCATGCAGACTGGCTGGTGAAGCCATGCGGTGCCAGCTTTTTCAGTAAAAATCCTCTTTCAGGTATTCAGTTTTTTCTCCTTTCCTCCTGTAAGACGACACGCACAGAGGATATTGTTTTTGTGATGATACCAGGTGTCACAGCGAGCTCTGTTGACAAAGATTTGTGTGTTTATGGCATTAGGGTGTCAGGTGGTGGGGACAATCTCCGCTTTCTGTGTCTCACACACACCTTTTTTTCCAGTTTTACTAAATGTTGGACATTGAAAGGATGGATTATAATTAAGGCTGTCAGTTTAATGCATTAAATTACTCTGATTTATATTAAAAATGACGCAATCAATCAACTT